>NC_061509.1:4869987-4926874 GCF_022539505.1 Lolium rigidum | reverse complement strand
GATTCTTCAGCCTAGCGGCCTGGAGAAGTGGAGAATCTGACGGCTTTGACAGGTTACCATTTGTTGACAAACACCTGGAAAAAGCATGCGCAATATGTGGGGCGATGCTCCACCTTCGATTTCGGCGCCCAAAGAAAAGGTGGTCAATGTTGTAAAAAATAGCCCACTGGGATCTAAATTTGGGTCCCAGATGAAGATCTGGGACAGATGAGAGGAATGTCCAGAGCTAAATAAAAGGTTGGTGGTGGTGCGTGCGTGTGCGCTTTTGTGATCCACTTTGAATTTGTCACAATCGACAACCAAATAAACCCAATAACGCGTCAGCGTGCTGGTGGCACGATGTTAAAACGTTGCCAATGGCACCAGGATCACAGGAGTCCTGAGGGCTTGAAGAAACTGTTATGCGATGGGGAGATGCATCAGATTGGCCTTCTAGATAGACCACTGGCCTCAGCCCTCAGGAAAGGGAAAATCAGCACTCAAAATGGTCAATCCGATGGGGACCCAAAAGGCACATGGCAAGATGTCTTTATCTTTGCAAGTCATTGTCTCCAAGAAACTGGTGCTAAATTATAGAGTAAGTGGTAAAGGATCAGGTGACTTCCCCTTGGATCTATCTACATGAGCTTTTCAGGACCATGCCAAACTATATTTTTTTCTGGGAACTGCACTGCTACACAATACATGTCAGGAATAGAAATATGAACTTGGGCGGAGTTACAACATTCCCAGGAATAGTAAGGACATTCCTACCTATAAGTTGCTTATCAGTATTTGATGTGAAATATTACAAGTGTAAACATGGTAGGATCAGCTCACTGGTCACTAACCTCACTTAAAATGATATCATGAAATGAACTCATACATACAATGTAGAAATATTTTATCATTGCAAACAGTGACATCATTAGTAGTAACAACGTGGAACCAAAACATCATAAGTAGTAAGTACACAGGATAGGACCGAAACAAGTTGAGTCCCAGTCACACAAGGCAACAAGGTTGAAGAGTCTAATATCAGAGGCCCTACATCAAAGGCATGGGTATTCCACAGAACAAAGTGTTGACATGCATACCGAAATGTAGCAACTACTCCTTACTAAAGAAGTCTATCATGTGGCATAATTATCAGAACGTGGAATAGCTTTGAACTACGCTTGATCTATGTGCTTTAGTTCCACTTCACAAAACTACGACGAGCTGCAGGAACATATATAGAACAGGCCAGAGCCTAAGGTTCAGGTGCTCCTATCTTCAGAACTCGACAGTGCCCAGCTTTCTCGATTCTGGCCTGCTACCGTAGTTATCGCAACTGTTGCCGAGCCTCCTAGCAGGAGCTGAACTCAAGAGCTCGATGCCCTGCTTCCCCATCTGCTGTACCTCCTGCGGAGAGAGTATCTTTATGCACGATACGCTGTTCACAAATTCCCTGCAGATTACAAGATCCATAATTGTAAGAATAAAGATGAAATCATAAAAAAAAGAATAAGCACATAAACAGTCTGAGAAAGCTTCTTAGGAACTTGTCTACTAGAACTTACTGCCACGGGTCATCACCAACTAGAAGGACATCATCCTCCCTGTCAACAAATACAAGCTGCCAGCCTGATCTCACAGGGTCCTCCAACTGGCTCTCAAGGCCAAATAGGCACCCTACCTCACTACGAAGTTCATGATAGCTGCTAAATCTAGTGATGTCAAGCAACCTTCCAAAGGCTCCAGATTTGTAAACCTATATAGGACAAGGTTTGTCAATTCAAAATGCTTTCAGGGAAAATAATACTCCAATTCATCAATTGGACATGCCAATTCGCTCACCTTCACGAAAGTAGCAGGCAGTCGATTTACGTTATCAGAATTTTCCGAAAATGGCACATATTCTGATTCATCTAAGCAGCCCGAACTAGTTAATGCTTCATTCAAAGGAAAATCACTTTGAGAAGGGCTCAGGAAATTGCAGGTAGAATATGGAATCGTGCTTGAACCATTTTCATCCTGAAGGCTTGCATTGCAACCATTGTCATCCTGCATGCTGGGAATGCCACCTTCCATCAAAAGTGACTGAGAGTCTATATTAACACCAAACAAGAGGTGATTTTGATGATCAGAACTCCCATCTTGATCCACCAAACACTCTCTTCCAGGCAATGGTGCTAATGAAGAGCTTTGTGGTATACTAGAAGGGGCTGAATCGAACTGTTCAAGGTGCGATGAATTGGCATGAGACCGGGAAGGGATCACAGACTCCACCGCAATCCGCTTAGATGACCATGGGTCAGAGACAGGTGAAGGGGTGGCTCTTGGCACACCTTGGAGGTTTGAACCGGCTTCTGAAGGAAATGGTCTCAACGTGTCCTGCATGGACGAGATATCCGATGGAGAAATAGAGCTTATATTTGTGTCCTGAAAGTTTTGCTGTGGTGAGAATTCTGAAACTGGCTGCAATGTGGAAGGAGGAGATTGAGTGTTACAGGAAAACTGAGAGAAGACCGATAATGCATTTGGTCCCGGATGAAAGTCAGACGAGTGCTTCTGTTCTTGCATTTGTTGATGCTGTGGTGTTTGCACACACTGTGATGACTGATGCTGCTGGTGTGATTCTTGCTGCTGCTGCGGCGGCGGCAGAGGGTTCTGCCCATTAAATGATTGGCAGCGCTGAAGCTGTTGCTGGAGGTACTCAGACTGATTATGGCCTTGGATTGCACTATCATTCATGTGTTGGTGGTGCATCTGCTGATACTGAGGCTGTACTTGTTGCAGAATCTGACTAGATAGAAGAGCAGATCTACCAGCAATGTTCTGAGGCTGCTGGAACTGCAATAATGTCGGCGATACTTGCTTCGTCATGTTCTGAAAACCTGCTGCTGATATTGCTTGGTACATGTCAGGTTGCAGGCCAAGTAGGGAAGTATCCACCCTTGGCTGCATCCAAGGACTTGCACCAAGTCCACCAAAGTTGAATGATTGGAAACCTGGGTTTGCACCAAAATCGTCATTTGTACCATATAAGGAAGGCAATCCTGTTGGCCACGGACGCTTCAGTCGCATAGGAAAAGGAGATGAATACATTGGGTAAGTTGTCAGAGGCTCAATCTCCCACAGAGACACCCTTGGTTGCCTCTCTCCAGCAGTTGACTCATCCCATCCAACCTGCATTCAAGGAAAAGAAAAATTGCATGCTCAGGCAGTAAAGCAAGAGGCAGATACATCATAATATGTAAAGACATGCTATCAACTGGAAATTGGACTAGCCGCAATTTTTTAATAGAAATATTAGCATGCAAGCAAATATCTACATTCACAAATGAACAAATAGATAATTGTTATTTCAAGATCTACCTTTACAGAACGCCAGTGTGAGTTTTGCCAACGAACAGGATCAAGGTCGCTTATTCCTGTAATTGTTCCCATGTATCTACAAGAGCACATGAGCGATTTAGACCACTTATATCATATACTACTGAAAATGCAGCTCATGACAGTATCTCAGGAAAACAGCTAGGTAGATATATACATGCAGCAGCAGACATAAATTCAGGCGGCCCAGTGCAGAAAAATAAGTTAAGGGAGCTAAGTGAGAAAGAGGTGATAGTTTAGGAAGAATGATTTCTCTACAAAGATGACAGAGAAAGAAATAACAAAAGAACCTTATGCAAAAGCCTTCAATTGACTTGTCGAAATCAAGATAAGGAAAGAGTACTCTGCGATGACCACACAACAACATTATAAAAGATAAACACATGTTTGACATACCGCCTAACACTGGATTCTTCTGTCTCAAAAAGCATTCGGAAACGCATGCCCACAGATATGCGAGTATGGTAAACTGCTTTTACATACTTAGCCAATGGTATAACGAACTCCGTAGGGCTTGCTCTGCAAAACACGTTGGCAGATCTGAGTATCTGAGAGAACAAATATCAGATATATATAAGGACTTGTTCTACCTTGGATTATAGAAAATAGTGAAGCGGCTATTTGTAGATGCAGCATGAGCAGCTGCAGCGAGAAGACCAATATGCATGCTGTCACTAGACAATACTGATGATGGCATGACAGTTTGTGGCCTATTTGCTCGACGAATTCCTAGAAGCAGCTGATTGTTGTCATTCCTGATCAATCAAGGACATAAAGGACATTATCAGAAAAACTCTGATATGAACAATAAGGTTAAGATGGCGAGCATGGAACGACTGTTCTGAAGAACAGAAATTGGAAACGCAGATATATACCAAATAAAGAGAACAGAGTCTCCAGCGACCAGTCTCTTCGCACTTATAAAGACGCTCCAACCTGTTGTTAGAAGATGCCGCTTTGGTTGACCTGCGCCAGCAATTTGATTTGCAAGTTATTTTACATCATGTACTGGGTTTTGAAACTTATATGAATTGCATGGAACAAGGCTGTACAAAATTAGAGCATATACAGGGCTATATGCACTATCGCTACTGAAAGATCACACAAATAAGAACCAATAAAAGCAGCTGGAAAATAACTAACCTCGAAAAATATGGCGAAATTTCCACTCATTGCCATGAAGATCTTTAGCCACCAACTCCTGTACTGGAGGCTGCTGAGTGAAATCCTACAGAAATATCAAGGAATGTTTACTAATAATAATTCAGTATAGTTGATCTAAAATAATAACATATCGGTTCAAACGAGGCAGCAGAAAAATGCTGATCAGCAGCACATACCAATGGAGGAAACACCTTCTCCGCTGCTCGGCGGGGAACGGAGAATCCACCATGTGTACTTGTGTCGCTTGCAGTTAACGTTTTGCAAAAATAATTTGTTGGCTGTTTGCTTGCACAGCCCAATTCAGCAGGTAGAAATGGGTCCTTCAGTTCTTGCTGCAATAAAAAAACAAGATATAGTATAAGCTTTTTACAAACAGAAGTATACAGATACAAGGATGTAGGTAAGAAATCATGTTTTACCGGGCTGAGTGGCTGTAGCGTCATCTGTGCATAGACCTCATCTGTCTCTGCATCAGCCTGAAGAGAAAATAGCAAAGTTTATGAGACGCAAAGCTAATGACGGTATTACTTGGCTTCGAAACAGATGCGGTATCGCTCCAAACTTACGTGCATGGTCGCATTATGTAGTTGGCATATAAGCTGTGGAGGCAGGTTAGGATAGTTGGGGATCTGGGACTCCATCTCCTTATTTGTTGATGCAGACACCTATGGTAAAAAATTATTATGTAAATCCATTGGTGTCTAACAAAGAAATGCTGCACGATATGGAATTCAAGAGGAAAGTTGTGAAAATGGAAAAAAATTAAGCGAGATCCATTTGCAACCTTTATTGATATTTAGAGATATTTTACAGAACATTTCAGTCTATTTCTTTGGTATTGAGAGAAAGGAGAGTAACCTGCTCACTATGACCTTGAGGAAAATACAGCACCCGACTACCAACCGCAGGCAACGAAACAAGCGGTCCGGCACAAGCATGCCACAGCTCTGAATTTAGGCACTTGTGCTCCTCTGACACTGAAAAGGAAAACCATCTCAGCAGAAGGCATGCCAAGTATATATTTGTAGAGTTGAATTAACAACAATAGCTCTAGGTAGCATCTTTCACACATGTCCAAGTTCACAAAATGATTCCTGCATATTACAAGCAATACTCTTTCCACACTTCTCACAGAATAAAATGATTTGTCGCAAGACAATATGCACTAAAAGATAACAGTACCAATTTGTTCATAAACATTAACTGAAAACTATTCCATCATGGGTACATTAACAGAGCAGTTCCGTTGTCAAGAAGCATAAAACACCAAAAAAGAAGAAGAAATTGATAGGTTGCATAAGCCACATTGAACTGATTCGGGTCACATGATTACACAGATTTAAAGCAAGAGCAGCAAGCCAGCCTAACTACAAACTTAATCAATCAATGGAACCAAGAGTAAATTATTAATGAGTCAAATAAGGTAGCAGTAGTACAAACCGTCAACTGAAATGCCAAGATAAGGTGCTACTGTACCTTCAGGCGACGCCGGCTGATCCGGAAGGCCGCCGCCGCCACCACCGGCCGACGGCGAGAGGTTCATGCTTCACGAGCTAGAAGGCAATACAGTAAACGGAGAAGGAAGGGAGCAGATTTTTTTTTTGTGAAAGAAATCTTCCTTTCTTTTCTCTACACCAAATCACGAGCGCTTCCAAACAGCATCACCATCGCTTTCTCCTCCCCCAAACTGGCCAAACCTCCCGCCCTGCCTCCGCCGCCGCACGAAGGCGCAATCTTTTTTCGATCCAGGAGTCAGAAATTTCCGAGCCTCTCGATCCAAGAAGCCCAGCTCCGTCTCAGGGAAGCGGGAGCCGCGGTCTCCGGGAGCAGCCGGCGGCGGCGGCGGGAATGCGCCGCCTTCGCAGCTCGGGGAGCTAGAAAGCCAAGAAACGAGCCGGAGCCTTCTCGGTTGCGAGAAGGCAGATCTCGCCGCCACGAGACCCGAAGCGGCAGCTCCCAGCTCTGGAGGACACGCGGCCGCTCGGCAGCAGATCCGCCCGCCGCCGCCGCCGGAGGGGAGCGGAGCAAGCTACTGTAGCTACTAGCTAGCGTTGCCTGCTTATCGCTGGTAGCTTCCTGCTTGCCCGTGGCACTGTGCTCGTACTGGTAGTGGTGGGAGAGAGAGATAGAACTGCACTTGTTCCCAGTGGTGGCTTGCTTCGCTTCTTCCTGCTTCGGCTTCTGCGCCCTGCGCTGCTGCTCCTATGCAGTTCTTGGGGTTTTAACCCCACGACCACGAGCGCTGCTCTCTCTCCTCTCTCTCCACTTTTTTCTCTGTGCAACGTGCATGCTTGAGGTAAGTTTCTTCTACATTTCTTTTCCACTGCAACCCGTGTAACTTATGCAAGTATTCAAGTATGTACACGAGTGAAAAAGTTGCCGCCGCTTGGTTCTTCACATTTCATGCGTCATGCTCATGCATAATAGTAATAACAATTGTTATTATGGATTAATGTTATTACTTATTAGTACTGTACTAACTAATACTCTAATTATTATATTATAGTACAATATTATTATTAAAATAATTGTCTTTTTAACTGTTAGATGAGTTTTCTGGATTTGAACTTTGACTAATATCAGACAGATTTGCAAGTGACCAAATCAAATTATGGTCGATGAACAAGCGTCCACATGTTTTCTATGCATGGCTGCTATGCAAATGGTTGACACCGATTCCTACTCGTGCATGCTCGATCCATATAGCTATAAGATAATCCATGGAAATGACCAATGGTCAGGTGTGGAATCGAAACGTGTTGGGATGAAAAGGTATCGATTTCTTTTCTTCCATGTACTGTGTATTTGCGGTCGTGGTCAGCTAGTGGGCCTTTTTTCCGTCTCATGTAGATCCCCCATGATACTGCCTTTTTGACCAATGTTTATTCACCATCATTACATCTTGTGTTTTTTCTCTCCGTCTTGTATTTCAGCTGTACCGTGCGGTCAAACCAGCGTACATGTACGTCTTGATATGTTTATTGCTCGGCGCACATGCGGCTAGACACGTACCTGGAGGTAGTAGTGTGTCTAGACTTGATTTAATTTAAGTTTTTTCTTGCATGGACACAGTGACGTTGTACTGGACCACTGTTGGCCTAACTCTACTAAGACATGGTTTGGGGGCATGAAAATCTCAGAAAAAGGTAGTTTAATAACCACATAAAACAGAAAAATCCACGTGTTAAAAGCAGCACCTAAAATGGAAGGATCTTGGACGCAGGCACGGAAGATAGGAGGACGAGAATTAGCCTAAGCTACCCCCACGCCATTTTATCAGGGAAATTTTGTGAATAACATATGAAGCCTCATGCATGATATTTAAGTTATTTCCTCATATTTCAACATAAAAAAGGCACATGCCATGGCATATTTGAAGCACATTTTTTACCGTGAGACTGATGTACCGCCACTAAGATGATCAGTTTGACTCGTGTCTTCATCTCTAGCATTTACCTCTTGCAATTTAAAAACTATTAAGTGCCACAGCGTATTTGAAGCACATTTTACCGTGATTATAAATATTTTTTTGTAGTTTTGCAGTGGATTTGAGTATATCGAGGAGTTTTTTTAGGCATGCATCCCTAACACTTTGTCCTTCATTGAAACCCTTCTAAATATATGGTTTCCTTATGAGTCAATCATAAGAAAAAGGTGCATAAAAATTGCATACACCATCTTCTTTCCTGTTTTGCTTTAGGGTGGAGGGATGGGTGTCCGACCACCCTTCTACAATTGCATGGAACTAAAACATGTTCATATATATCCTCCATGAATATAATTAGTTCTCAATAACTTCTCATTAACACCTAAAGCCACTTAGGGGCAAAGATGTTTTTTTCGAAGACCTTGTTTGACTTGATAACTTTGATCTTTATAAGTTTTCTAGGGAGCTCGACAACTAGCCGTGTCTTCATTTTCCTTGTTGGACTCGATATTCTTGATCTTGTTAAAATTGATTGCTAGTGTAACCAAGACATTTATGATTGTTCACCTAGTCACATTTTAGAGAATACTTTTTATCCGCACATCCCTATTATAAATTAATTGACTATAATGTGTAGTCGCCTATCCACTCCCTCTAGTCAACATCTCTGATCATTCAAACTATTTTATGGAGCAACTAATATCACTTAATGGATGAAAGATGACCTTGTGGGATGTGGCTTGGCTCGTGGGTACAGTGGTACAAGAAATGTGTTAATATATGACCCTTCATTTTCATCACCGAATCATCACGGCGGTTCATCTGTGACGATCATACGAAATTGAGATCATCAAAAGATGGCCGTCAGTAATGAACTATACCGATGTTTTTTTGTGAAATCGGCCATCAGTAATGAACTATAGTTAATTACGACGATCCTAGATCGTCATAACCTCTATGACGATCTAAAATCTTCAAAGGAAGGTGCTCCCAACATCTACAAAATTGTGCCCCAATCAGCTCATAATTTTTGTGCGAAGGAAATAATCTCCTAAACATTTATCAACCACATTTACTGATTCATCCCCCTTAGGAAGAAGTTGTAGGTTATTAACTTTTTATCCCAATGAGAAGCAATTCGGTGACCACATGGATAGTCATGCATGTTTGTGTTTAACTTTGATTCAAGCCTTATGTTCATGTCTTAGCGTGTTTTCCTAGTAGAAAGCGGATTTTTTTGGTGTACAAAAGGGATTTCAGATTTTTGGTTTGATTTTTTTGGCTAAAGTGTAAGGGTACATTACCCCTATGTGTGGTTTTGGTAATTAATGAAATTCCATATGGACTAATGTGTGTAAGGGTACATTACCCCTAAGGATGGTTTTGGTAATTAATGACAATCCTTATGAACTAATGTTTTAACTGAGTTTATATGTAGGAATACTCCCTAGGTATTTCTTATAGTCCATGTGAGTGTGGATGCCATGAACATAAAGATATACCTTGGGTATTGGCATCGTGATCTTGAGTGTTTGGTTTCAAGAGAAGTATTCAAGATATGACTATCCCTCCCCTCCCCCCATTATTCCCATAGTAAGAAAATCATTCTCTTTATATCGTTTTGTGATGAGCTTCAATGAAGAGTATTGGTTAGGACCCAAGATACATCTTTGCGGTGTCATTCCAAGCACTCGTACATGGTGTCCTAGGCCACCACCCTCTTCTTTGTGAAGAGTTGATCTTATTTGGAATTTATTGGTTCTTTATTTGACATATATGGTTCTTTATGGGAATTGGCTCCAAGTTGGTTTTCTCGATGTTTTGTCTTGCAATTTGGAGCTATTAGTACCACACTTCAGCTTACCTTCTAAACCCAAGCCAAAACCTCATCTACAAACTTTCCATCTCATCAAACATGTCGAATACACAAAACTAGTGTTCTGGGTTGGGGGGAGACTCCGGTCTCTGCGGATTTCACATATCAGGATACCTGGTCAGGGTGAGAGTTATTCTCTCATTCTCCCCAACCACAAACCCTCCAAAACTATCGCCCCTTTCTCCGGACGCTGCAGGGTGGTCTCCACCGCCTAGATCCGTTGTGCCACCGGCTCCCTCCTCCTCCTCCTCACCCTTGGGATCCTTCTCCCTAGGTTGAGGTCCTCCATGGATGCTTTGGGTATTGCATCTCCTCTTCCCCATCTAGTTCTTGCTAGATTTGTGTAGAAGAAGCTTTCCTCTTAGTTCCTCTGGTGGATAACACAATGATGGCATGTTTCCATTCGTAGCAATAGTTTCAAACTGATTTTGTGCACTTTTTCAACATCTAGAAGTAGTCTCCCGAGCAACCTAGGGTTTCAGACCGGAGACTCCGGCCTAGATATGAAATTATGCACCCAATTTTTCCCTATTGCTATCTCTTGACCATCTGGACATGTTTGCTCATATGTTGTCTATTCTATGCTCTTTCACAGGTGGTTCTCATCGGTCGAACCCTCCTCGTCGTTCAAGGCCAAGCCTTGCCGGTCATTCCTCTTTGCAATATGACCCCGAGCATGGCGTCTATGTCCAATACACAGTGCAGAGGCATCGTGCAAAGGATGCAGCTAGAAGGGAAAGGGACGAAGAGGCCAAGAGGCAACGGTTTGAGTCCTTGACAACCATTGCGGGCTTGTCCAAGGATGAGTTCCGTGATATGAGGCAACGGATCAACTATGCTTTGCCAAGGACAACGAGATCCACCCATTTCCATCGTCGAGAGAAAGAGTTGATCATGTTTGAAAAGTATGGTATTTTGAAGAAGAACAAGGTTTCTCCCCAACATGTGATGGACATGGAGCATTTGTCCGGGAACAACTATTTCCATACGGCCCTATGGATTTGTGAAAGGCTTGGCCTCGTGCCATTGATGAAGATCCAACAAGACTAAAGTGTGTATGTCATCCAACAATTCTACTCCACTCTTGTCTTTGGCACAAGTGAAGCGGTGGATTTCTATTTGATGTCTTTGGAGCTTTTTTTAGTCTATCCTTTCATTGTTGACTGGGACACCTCTCTTGGGAAAAGGATGCATGTGGAAGGCGTCTCCTACTCCAAGCCCAAGCTTGCTCCACTCTATGAAACTTCAGACTTCAACCCCGGAAAATCCAAGGGTCTCAAGCTACTCTACAACATTTTGTTTCGCATCTTCCGGGAGAACATTGTCCCCACTTCGGGAAATGAGGATGACATTTGCGGTGCCTTGGTGAATCTCCTTTACTACTCTCACCACATCTACCACAATGGTGAAGATGGCCCTCCAGTGGCCCCTCTTGATGTCATGGACTTCATTCGCCAGGAGGTGTATCTTTGCATGCTTGGTAAGACAAAGTTCCCTATGCATGCTCCATTCATTATGAAGCTCATTCTTCACAAGGAAACCAACTGCCCACTTGTTGCTACAGATCTCGTCATCCTCAACCCAATCAAGCCTCAGAAGAAGGGTCTCATGAAGGTGTGTGACAGTGGGGCTAGTGGTTCCCGTGCTCCCTTTGCCTCTAGTGAGGAAGATCATGTGCTTGATGCTCGATGCCTCCCTTGCATGAAGAATGCTAGCAACGCCCCTATTGGACAAGGATGGGATGCCCCCTCACGGGATGAGATAATGTCATCGGTGAAGAAGTCCTCCATGGTTGCGAGCATACTCATGTGCATGAACATTGACATCCGCAAGACCCAGTTCGAGTCCTACATATCTCAGCGCCGCATCAATCAGAATCAGCATGTTCTTATGGAAAGGGTCTCACAGTTTCTCCCTCCGTAACAACGCCCTCCTCCTTCCCCAGAGCCTACCACTGAATCTGATGGCACCTTGTTGTTCACCACTTGGAACCAACTAATGAACTGGAAGGAGCTTCAGGAGATCACTTCTGGACCGTCAAGGAACACCGGCAAGGCGCCAATGGAAGAAGATGATGAAGACTATGATGGCAGTGCTACCCAGAATGGCTCTTATGATGAGGAAGAGGAGGAGGAGGAGGACTCTGAGTGATTAACTTTGGGGCGCGTAGCATCGTTCTTTTCCCTATTTGGTGTCTCGATGGCAAAAGGGGAGAAGTAGCTTTATTAGGTTTGTTCTCGGGATTTGCTTGGGTCGGGCACAAGCTTTCCATGGTTCTTCACTTGCTTCTCTTTGCTTGTGCCCATTTATCTTAGTGTTGAACTATATAATATTTGTCTTGTATTAAACTATGTCATATGTGGTATGTGACACTTGTGAGACTTGTTGGGTTTCCGATTCGTAAAGACTACAATCATCTATATGTGGTATGGCCTCCAACTCCCTAGTCTTTACCTCACTTTTTACATGTATCTATATGGTGCAAGTGATATGCTTTTGTTTATCTTGTTTCTTGCACATATGCTTGGTGAATAAAAGATAGGGGAGTGTTGATCCTATGTGTGTACACGTGTCTTTCTTTGAAAAATGAAATGGTGTACACATCTAGGGGGCCGGCTCTCTTTTATTTACTTCTTTAATATGCCTATCATAATATCTTTGCAAATCTTTATGTTTTCATCAAACACCAAAAAGGGGGAGATTTAAATGGAATTTATCCCACAATAAAGTTTTGTGTGTTTGCTGACAACCTAAAGATATTTAACCGTGCACTTATGTTTCTAGATTCTATATTTGTAAAAAGTGCCACGGTTGTCGACCCCTCAAAAGTGAAAAGAAGCTTGGCGTTCGTAGCTTTGTAGTGAAGTGCCTACATGTGCTCAAGAATTAGTATAGGGGGTGGCGGTGAATTGTGGTGGAGAGGACCACAACTTCTGTAGTTGTTGCATGTCTCCAGTCCGGAGACCCCGGCCTTGCCAGCACCAGAGACTCCGGGGAAGTCCCCGGACCCAGCATTTCGGGCCCATGGCTCGTGTGCCTCACTCTCTGTATAGGAGTCCAAACTCTTTTCTGGCAAGACCGAAGACTCTGGTAAAGTCTCCGGTCTCCCAAATTCTGAGAAGATGGCATTGTGCCTCGCTCTTAGTACGGGGGTCCGGGCACTTGTGCAGGGACTTGCCCGGAGACTCCGGTGTGGTGCTCCTGGTCGCCTAGGACCGGGGGACCGGAGTCTCCGTTCTAAGTGAACGGAACACTGGAGACTCCGGTCTTAGTGAAGCAGCAACGACTACATGTATTGTTGGGGTATAAATAGCACCCTTCTTCTCCAAATGAAGGTTGTGGCT
Organism: Lolium rigidum; assembly: GCF_022539505.1. Taxonomy (NCBI): domain Eukaryota; kingdom Viridiplantae; phylum Streptophyta; class Magnoliopsida; order Poales; family Poaceae; genus Lolium; species Lolium rigidum. The sequence continues at coordinate 4,913,706 of NC_061509.1, read as the reverse complement.
TCTACTCTCTCTCCTCCATTGTTCCAAAGCTCAAAACTCATAGATCTCCCTCCCTAGCCACTTAATCTTGTTGATATCTTGGGAATCAAGGAAGGAACCCTAGATCTACACTTCCACAAAGGGATTTGAGTATCCCACTTGCTTGTTGAAGATTCGTGTTGTGAAACCTTAGCTTTGTGACAAGACCCTCGGAGCTTGCTTTGTGTTGTAAATGCTCCGTGATCGATTTTTGGGAGCCTCTAATCGAGTTGTGGATGCATGCCCTAACCTTTGTGTAGAGGTGTCAGTTGAGACCTTAAGGCAACCACTTAGTGGAGCGTGAGCTAGGCCTTCGTGGCGTTGCTCACCGGAGAATAGGGTGAGGCTTTTGTGGCATTGGTAGGCCTTCGTGGCACCACACCACTCCAATGTAGACGTATTTCCCTTACCAAGGAAGGAATTACCGGAATCATACCCTTGTGTCTCCGCGTGTTTCACCTCGGTTACGTCTATCCTTTACCGCACTTTACTACTTGTATCGTGTATCTTGTTTTGCTAGCACCTTGTCATATAGGTAAATTCACATAGTTGCATATCTAGAAAATTAACCCTTTGTGTCAAGCCTAAATTGGAAAATGAATTAAAATTTTATTAGCACCTATTCACCCCCTCTAGGTGCCATATGATCCTTTCAGCAATGTACCATTATAATTGTGGAACCTCAAAAGCTTGATTCCTCTCCCTTATCTCCTATGATTCTTGTATCTTTTTGAGGGCTTTGGAGGAGGAGATTTAGATTTGCAATCTCCACGAATTAGTTCCTTCTCTAAGTGAGGGGAACTCATTAAATCAATATTTTGGAATCATTTGTTGTATGCCAGTTTTGTTCTTACTCTATAATTCCTCCCTAGCACTTGTTGCTTAGGTGGGATTTGAGTGTGAATGATTTGAACACCTTTGGTGTTCTTGTTTTGCATACTTGCATAGTGTTGAGCTCTTTATTACGATTTCTTCGAGTGAGATACCGTGAGCTTGTTACTCTAGAAGGGTGTCATCTTAGTTGGCTTGGCTGTTGGTTCGACATTGACCTCTTCGTGGAAGTTTGTGAAGAGGCTCGAGCTTCTCCTTCGTGGATCTTCTGAAGTGGTTGTGGAGGTTCCCATCTCCGAAGTGGGAAAAAATCTAGCCATAAGGAAATTGCCTGAATTGGTCCTTTGTGGAACTGGCTTAGATAAGAAGGTGAGCCTTCGTGGTAACCTGCATATGTCGAACGTGACGTGCCTTAATTTTTGTAAGGGAACATGTGAATACATCTTCGTCTCCACGTGCCTCAGATATCTCTATACCCAACTCTACTTTGCTTGTGATAGCCGTCGAGCTTGAAGTACTTATATCTTGCTTACGTTAAGTTGTTAATGGTTCACCTAGTTGAGCCTAGCTTATTTAGTTTTTGTTCTTGTAAAATAAATGTTAGTTTAATTCCACATTATTACAAGCCAATTCCGTAAAAATATTTTAAAACGCCTATTCACCCCACTCTAGGCGACATCTCGTCATTTCAATTTGTATTAGAGCAATGTATCTCCTTGTTTAGGCTTCAACGCCTAGAGAGTAAATGTCAACACCCGGATTTTTAAGTCCAGATGCCTATTATGCCATACATCGCAATGCCAGGGGAAAAAGATAAACGGGCCAGCCCACTTCGCGTATCGCGCGAGCAGGCCGCCTGACGGCGGGATCCACCGGTCAGTGGCTCATAACACGCGAAGGGGTACGTTTGAATCTGAGACGTAGGATTAGAAAAGGATCGGGCGGCTGGCGATCATCGTCGTCTCCGACGAGATCCCGTGCTACTGGCGGCGAGGCAAGGGGGTCGGAGGGCCTACCGGTGCTCCGGCGATCGTCGGCGAGGTGCGCCGCAACGTTGTCGTGGACGGCGAGCTTCCTGGTACCGGCGGCGTTGCTCGAGGTGGCTCCAATCAACGGTGAGGTGCTGCGGGTACTGGCGGGCTCCAGCGTCAAATTGAGGTGGCTCCGGCTACAATGTGGCGAGGGAAGTGGTCGAGGAGAAGCAGGGATGGGAGGAGAGCGAGATGGTGTGAAGAAATGAGGAGCGGAAGGCGTCTATTTATAGCGGCGCGAGGGTGCTGCGGAGGGGAGCTCGGGTCGTCCATGGTGCGGCTGTTCTGGTGCGCGAAAGGGCAAGGCGAGGACGGCATGGGGTAGCTGGCATCATGGCGAGGCTCGCGTGCTAGCTGGCGCGGCGAAAGCAAGATGGGATGGCGCAGGAGAGGGCGGCGTCTGCTACGGGTCCGGCGACAACTTTATGCGCGGGCGGCGGCGGCAGGGCGCGCGCAGGTGCTTGAGCATGTCTACTGCGTAGCCGTTGGCGTGGAGATGCTGCGCGCAGAGACGGAGGGGTAGGGAAGGACGGAGGCGACAGCGCGTGCTGTCGCCCTGGCGCGTCCAGAGCGCGGTGAGCGCGTGTGCTGGCATGCTGATGTCTACGGGTGCTTCTATTCTTGTAGACAGTGTTGGGCCTCCAAGAGCAAAGGTTTGTAGAACAGCAGCAAGTTTCCCTTAAGTGGATCACCCAAGGTTTATCGAACTCAGGGAGGAAGAGGTCAAAGATATCCCTCTCATGCAACCCTGCAACCACAAAACAAGAAGTCTCTTGTGTCCCCAACACACCTAATAGGTGCACTAGTTCGGCGAAGAGATAGTGAAATACAGGTGGTATGAATAAATGCGAGCAGTAGCAACGGCACCAGAAAAGTGCTTTGCTGTCCAGGACTGGTGTGTGGTTGATGGTGGTAATATTGCGGGAAGTATAGATGTAGTAAAACGAGTAAACAAACAGCGATAGCGATATTTAGGAACAAGGCCTAGGGATCATACTTTCACTAGTGGACACTCTCAACATTGATCACTTAACAGAATAAATAGATAGATGCTAGACTCTACACCCTCTTGTTGGATGATGAACACCACTAACTGTGTAGGATTACACGAATCCTCAATGCCGGAGTTAACAAGCTCCACAATATTCAATGTTCATATTTAAATAACCTTAGAGTGCATAACAGATCAACATAACCAAACCAAGTACTAACATAGCATGCACACTTGTCACCTTCACACTACGAAAGGAGGAATAGATCACATCAATACTATCATAGCAATAGTTAACTTCATAATCTACAAGAGATCACAATCATAGCCTACGCCAAGTACTACACGATGCACACACTTGTCACCATTACACCATGCGGGAGGAATAAACTATTTTAATAACATCACTAGAGTAGCACACGGATATACTTGTGATACAAAACACATTGCAATCATAAAGAGATATAAATAAGCACTTCACTATGCCATTCATAACGGTGAATAAGTATTCTGTGAAATATAGCCTAAGAGACCCACACGGTGCACACACTTGTCACCTTTACACACGTGGGACAAGGAGTCTCCGGAGATCACATAAGTAAAATCCACTTGACTAGCATAATGACATCTAGATTACAAGCATCATCATATGAATCTCAATCATGTAAGGCAGTGATGCGTGTAGTTGACACGTCCGTTGGGAACCCCAAGAGGAAGGTGTGATGCGCACAGCAGCAAGTTTCCCTCAGTAAGAAACCAAGGTTTAATCGAACCAGTAGGATTCAAGAAGCACGTCGAAGGTTGATGGCGGCGGGATGTAGTGCGGCGCAACACCAGGGATTTCGGCGCCAACGTGGAACCTGCACAACACAACCAAAGTACTTTGCCCCAACGAAATAGTGAGGTTGTCAATCTCACCGGCTTGTCTGTAACAAAGGATTAGATGTATAGTGTGGATGATGATTGTTTGCGAAAAACGATGAGAACAAGTATTGCGGTAGGATTGTATTCGATGTAAAAGAATGGACCGGGGTCCACAGTTCACTAGAGGTGTCTCTCCCATAAGATAAATAGCATGTTGGGTGAACAAATTACGGTTGGGCAATTGACAAATAGAGAGGGCATGACCATGCACATACATGATATAATGAGTATAGTGAGATTTAATTGGGCATTACGACAAAGTACATAGACCGCTATCCGAGCATGCATCTATGCCTAAAAAGTCCACCTTCGAGGTTATCATCCGAACCCCTTCCGGTATTAAGTTGCAAACAACGAGACAATTGCATTAAGTATGGTGCGTAATGTAATCAATAACTACATCCTCGGACATAGCATCAATGTTTTATCCCTAGTGGCAACGAGCACATCCACAACCTTAGAACTTTCTATCACTCGTCCCGGATTTAATGGAGGCATGAACCCACTATCGAGCATAAATACTCCCTCTTGGAGTTAAGAGTAAAAACTTGGCCGAGCCTCTACTAATAACGGAGAGCATGCAAGATCATAAACAACACATAGGTAATAGATTGATAATCAACATAACATAATATTCTCTATCTATCGGATCCCGACAAACACAACATATAGCATTACAGATAGATGATCTTGATCATGTTAGGCAGCTCACAAGATCCGACAATGAAGCACATAAGGAGAAGACGACCATCTAGCTACTGCTATGGACCCATAGTCCAGGGGTGAACTACTCACTCATCACTCCGGAGGCGACCATGGCGGTGAAGAGTCCTCCGGGAGATGATTCCCCTCTCCAGCGGGGTGCCGGAGGCGATCTCCCGAATCCCCGAGATGGGATTGGCGGCGGCGGCGTCTCTGGAAGGTTTTCCGTATCGTGGCTCTCGGTACTGGGGGTTTCGCGACGAAGACTATATGTAGGCGGAAGGGAAGGTCAGGGGGCCACACGAGGGCCCCACACAATAGGCCGGCGCGGCCAAGGCTTGGGCCGCGCCGCTCTAGTGTGGCGCCATCTCGTGGCCCCACTTCGTAAGTCCTCCGGTCTTCTGGAAGCTTCGTGTAAAAATAGGCCCCCGGGCGTTGATTTCGTCCAATTCGAGAATATTTCCTTACTAGGATTTCGAAACCAAAAACAGCAGAAAACGACAAGCGGCTCTTCGGCATCTCGTTAATAGGTTAGTGTCGGAAAATGCATAAATATGACATAAAGTATGCATAAAACATGTAGATATCATCAATAATGTGGCATGGAACATAAGAAATTATCGATATGTCGGAGACGTATCAGCATCCCCAAGCTTAGTTCCTGCTCGTCCCGAGCGGTGTAAACGATAACAAAGATAATTTACGGAGTGACATGCCATCATAACCTTGATCATACTATTGTAAGCATATGTAATGAATGCAGCGATCAAAACAATGGTAATGACATGAGTAAACAAATGAATCATAAAGCAAAGACTTTTCATGAATAGTACTTTCAAGACAAGCATCAATAAGTCTTGCATAAGAGTTAACTCATAAAGCAATAAATCAAAGTAAAGGTATTGAAGCAACACAAAGGAAGATTAAGTTTCAACGGTTGCTTTCAACTTATAACATGTATATCTCATGGATATTGTCAATGTAGAGTAATATAACAAGTGCATTATGCAAGTATGTAGGAATCAATGCACAGTTCACACAAGTGTTTGCTTCTTGAGGTGGAGAGAGATAGGTGAACTGACTCAACATAAAAGTAAAAGAAAGGCCATTCGCAGAGGGAAGCATTGATTGCTATATTTGTGCTAGAGCTTTGATTTTGAAAACAAGAAACAATTTTGTCAACGGTAGTAATAAAGCATATGTGTTATGTAAATTATATCTTACAAGTTGCAAGCCTCATGCATAGTATACTAATAGTGCCCGCACCTTGTCCTAATTAGCTTGGATTACCGGGATTGTCATCGCAATACACATGTTTTAACCAAGTGTCACAAAGGGGTACCTCTATGCCGCCTGTACAAAGGTCTAAGGAGAAAGCTCGCATTGGATTTCTCGCTTTTGATTATTCTCAACTTAGACATCCATACCGGGACAACATAGACAACGAGATAATGGACTCCTCTTTAATGCATAAGCATGTAGCAACAATTAATGTTCTCATATGAGATTGAGGATATATGTCCAAAGCTGAAACTTCCACCATGGATCATGGTTTTAGTTAGCGGCCCAATGTTCTTCTCTAACATTATGCATGCTCTAACCATTAAATGAGTGGTAAATCTCCCTTACTTAAGACAAGACGGACATGCATAGCAACTCACATGATATTCAACAAAGAGTAGTTGATGGCGTCCCCAGGAACATGGTTATCGCACAACAAACAACTTAATAAGAGATAAAGTGCATAAGTACATATTCAATACCACAATAGTTTTTAAGCTATTTGTCCCATGAGCTATATATTGCAAAGGTAAAGAATGGGAATTTTAAAGGTAGCACTCAAGCAATTTACTTTGGAATGGCGGAGAAATACCATGTAGTAGGTAGGTATGGTGGACACAAATGGCATAGTGGTTGGCTCAAGGATTTTGGATGCATGAGAAGTATTCCCTCTCGATAAATGGTTTATGCTAGCAAGGTTATTTGAAACAAACACAAGGATGAACCGGTGCAGCAAAACTCACATAAAAGACATATTGTAGACATTATAAGACTCTGCACCGTCTTCCTTGTTGTTCAAACTCAATACTAGAAATTATCTAGACTTTAGAGAGACCAATTATGCAAACCAAATTTTAGCAAGCTCTATGTGTTTCTTCATTAATAGGTGCAAAGTATATGATGCAAGAGCTTAAACATGAGCACAACAATTGCCAAGTATCAAATTATTCAAGACATTTTAGAATTACTACATGTAGCTGTTGACGTCAGAAACCCCCTGGCGGGCAGAGATGGTCAACACGGTAGAGCCGGGAACAACTAGGGCTGCGGCTGGCCCCAGTCCCTCAGAGCGACGGCCCGCAAAGCCTCCTGGTCGCACGCGCCGATGCCAGCCGCAAGGGCGTGCCACCCGACCTATACCTGGTCGGGAAGGTGTGGATGATGCCTCGCTTAGTTTCTGCGGGGCACACACGTAAACGTTAAATACGAGCCTCGATCGGCTCTCGAGGTTATCTCGTGAATCGGCTCAAAGAGCCGATCCACCCATGATCCGGACGAGGTGTCCGAATATATGGTGGTCCTGCTTGATCAAGATAAAGCTGATTAGATCTACGACGATTTAGGGTTTTCGCCGCATAATCGGATCATCCTACTCACGATTGGGCCTCGCGCTCGCGCACGGTGACCGTAAGCCGATCCTAGACAGGGCCTAAAAACCAACACGAGGTTGATCCCGGAACATCCTTTCTAGGGCTAGCAAACGCCACCCTACACGCCGCTGGATCCTCCAACCCTTTGTAAGGCCTAACTATTGCGGATGTTAAACTAATCCTTGATGAAACAAGGAGCAACCGTAACGGATCAGATCTACTAAACTATGATCAAGCGGGGTGCCGCTCCTACACCTAAGATAGGTGTAAGGGCGGCTAGACATGCAAGGGTTGCACTACGAAAGCGTGTAATATGAAGAACAATGCTAACCCTAACATGTCTAAGATAACTACATTGCTCGCCATCAAAAAGGCTTCAGTACGAGCAACGCATGAACAACGTGGGCAGGCTTGTGCTGCCTAGATCGCAAGATGCGATCTAGGCAGCATGGTGCTTACCGGTAGAAACCCTCGAGACGAAGGAGTTGGCGATGCGCCGAGATTTGTTTGTGGTTGAACGTTGGTTGTTGTTTATTCCATAAACCCTAGATACATATTTATAGTCCAGGGGACTTTCTAATGTGGGCGTGCACCAAACCGTGCACGAGTAAGATTCTAACTTCTAAACTAAGATGCGATCTAATATGTTACAGATACACGGGCAATTAAGCCCAACTTGGTATAAAAGGCCGACTCACGTATTTCTTCTATATATATATTCTTCACGTCCATCTTGATCACGGCCCACCTCCGATTCGGCCAAATTCTGGTGATAACACATGCCCCCTGGTTTTGGAAATGACATTTCCAAAATCATTATGCTCTTCTTTCGTCGGGTCATGTCGTGGCAGAGCGGAGCTGCCGCGAGAATCTTCATCATGATGCCTTGCCTCCTGGGCTTCTCCGTATGAATTGTCAATTTCGGCATCGCGTCCTCGAGAACCGTCATGGCATTAAATCTCCACTACACTCTCTTTATTTATCTCGTGCCAAACGGTTCACCACTCCATCCCCTTGCTCGCTCTCGTTCGCCAAACCAAAAAACCCTTCTCTCCTGCAGCCATGTCTTCCTCTTCCTCCTCCGCTTCAGGCCTCTCTCTCCAACCGTTGCCGAAGAACAAGGAAGAGGACGATCCCCGCTCCGGGGCGCACCCCATCTCCTCTGACAAGGAGAAGAAGGGAGGAGAAGCGGAGAGGACCAAGGCCTCCCCTCCGCCGGGCTTCCGTCGAAGAAGCGCTCCCGCATGTGGGCGGACAGCGAGGACGACGATGACGACGAGGAAGAAGAAGATGAGGAGGAGGAAGATGATTCCTCCTCCTCCATTGGGTATCCTCCAACGAAGCGCTTCCGCAGCTGGGCGGATAGCGAGGATGATGATGATGACGAGGAGGAGGAGGAAGCTCCGGCCGACGGCCGGGGCAGCGGCGGCGAGGAGCTTCCGGGAGCGGCGCCGACGACCTCGGCTGACGGCGATGATGAGGACAGCGACGACTAGTAGAGTAGGACTAGCGATAGCGGTGCACTAGGCACCGGATCCCTCTTTTGAGAGCCATCGGCTCTTCTTGTAAAGCCGCTCTTTTGAATTAATGAGAATTGTTCTTCCAATTTCTCCTTTCATTAATCCAATTTCCATCCTCCCGCTTGCCACACCAAGTCCGATAGTAACGAATCGGGCTATTACTGTTTCTCTCGACCGTGGCGTTTTGCAGTCCCGCAGCCGATGACTATTCATCGGCTAATTTGAGAAACCAGTCTCTTCCTTTTCTTGCAGCACCAGCACGGTCCAAACCTCGTACCAGACGACGTTTTTTTTCTTCCCAGTTCCTCCCTGAGAAGATCATGATGCAGTGACAGCCGAGGTAACTCCAATCGGCTCTTAAAAATAGGGCACCTACCAGGCCTGTTGCCCCCCGAGTCTCCGCCAAGGCAAAACAGAGACGAGGATACGCAAATCAGCTGTATGGACCTGGGCTTGATTATGCCCGAGGGAGCCTTTCATGCAGAACCAGCCAATTTGCACATAAATCGGCTTCCCAGAGCAGAGAGCCTTCAAGGTGAGCTGCCCCCCGAGCTTCTTCAGTTCTTCCTGCACCTTGCCGGCTAGATCGGCTCCTTTCCTTTGGTGGATCTAATGCAATCCATCCTTGACCTGATCTGCACGTCCAGGCTGCTCTTGGCATTGTTCTTGAAGAGAGGATCCGAGCCCTTAAACTACTCCATTGAGGAGTTCTTCCATTAAAATCTCCCTTCGTGCTCCATTGATCCTCTGATCGTAACAGTTATTCCTCTTGAGTCGAATTTTTCGAATTTTTTGAAATTTTTTACGGCCGACCTATGCATCGGCCCCCATACTCCAATACCCATCACCAAAGGATGAGCTACTTCTACTGCATATCCTCGTGTTTTATCCACCTGGGTGCCCCCCCGAGCCGATTCTGTCAAGAGAATTGATGGTATCGGCTCTGTTGGATAACATGTCGAACCCGAGCGAGAATGGATGGTGAGGATAATTTTGGCCGATTGTCTGGAATCGGCCTCCATGTTGCTTGTTCGATGAAGGTTTTGTAATGTCCCTTCATAAATTTTTTTTGGGGCCGATCACAAGGATCAGCCTCGCCACGTTTGCTCATTGACGTGCTCGGCTACTCGTTCAGGCCGGTAGATAAAACCAGCCCAATCTCTGACTTCATCATGTTGGTGCGCTTGCTGTCGCCCACCTTGAGTGCATCGTGTAATCGTGGAGCACTAAGCTTCGTCGGAAGAACGAGCACCATGTTTGTGCCGGCCGATGTTTCGTCATCGGCTTTCCTTTGCTTGGGGCGCCACTCCATTTTCCGTGGACGACCCTCTTCATCCAGGGTTCGCTGAACCTTCGCAGCCAGATCAGGCCTTGCCTTCCTCAATGTATGCAAGTATAACCTCTCGGCTTCTTCCAGGCCGCGCAATCGTTGAACCCTGCGTTTCTGGGAACGGCTGAGTCCGTCAGGGCACCACCTTGGCCGGTGATACCTGTCTTCTTCTTCTCCCTCGTCTTCTGAATCTTCGAGATCTTTCAACCGAGGGGACTCAGCTCGTTTTCTCTGCGGCGGGAGAGGTCCCAAGCGCTCGAACACGGACACGCTGGCTGCCTCCTTCTTCTTCCGGTTGCATTCTGGGCAATTGCCGATTGTTGGCAATCGGCTCATTCCCGAATCCCGGCGGTGCTCGAAGAAGGGACAATCCCGGTGTCTGTCCTCGTCGTTTTGCTCCCTTGCCTTTTCCTTGGCACAACGCTCGTGCTCCTCCTCATCGCGATTATGCCGACGGTGTCTTCTGGCTTCTCTAGCCAGACGATCTCTTTCATCATCATCGCTGGACCGTCGGCGTTGGTCGTACTGACTCACATACTTGTTGAGGAGGTGATCAGAGAGAGGTCGCTGATATCTTATGTTCTTCACTTCTCCCTCTGTTACGTAGCGCTTACCATCTTGGCGGAGCCGATCGCGTGGAGCGGCTTCTTCTGTATCCTCGTTATGAGAGCAGCTGCCCTCATCTCCATCCTTGCCAGCGTGGTGTCCAAGATCTACCATATTGATTTGGCACGAGAAATCCGGCTGGCACCCTCCATGGTAAGTATACTCCACCATGTTTACGGCGGGGAAGGGGTGTGTGTCGACCTTCATGGCGTATCGGTTAAAAATCAACCGTCCATTTTCTATCGCCATTTGGATCCGTTGCCGCCACACCCTGCAGTCGTTGGTGGTGTGGGAGAACGTGTTATGCCATTTGCGGTATGGCTTTCCGTTCAGCTCCTGGGCCGTGGGGATCTTGTGGCCTTCGGGTACCTTTATATGCTTCTCCGTGAGTAAGAGATCAAAAATCCGCTCAGTCTTGGTCACGTCGAAGTCGAACCCTTTTGGAGGGCCTTGTGGCTTCACCCATTTGCAGGTCACGGGGCCTGACGCTCGAGTCCATTCAGCCACTGCTACCTCCTGATCTCCCATAGTACCTTCATCTTTGTCTGCCTCAACCAAGGTCACCGCACGCTTGAATTTGTCCTGGTAAACATCTGGGTGGCGCTGCTCATACGCTGACAGCTTCTGCACCATGTGCGCCAACGAAGGGTAGTCTGCTTGGGAGGCCACGTCCTTAATCGATGATGAGAGACCCACCACCGCCAACTCGACTGCTTCTTTTTCACTTATATGAGCCGAAAAACATCGGTTCCTAACGGTCCTGAAGCGCTGGACGTATTCTGCCACTGTCTCCCCGCGCTTCGTCGTACTTGCGCTAGATCGGCAATACCAACATCGGAAGCCTCCGAGTGATACTGCTCATGGAACTCGCTCTTCCAACTGCTTCCAAGTCTGGATGGAGTTCGGTGGTAGCGATGTGTACCACCCGAAAGCCGATCCTGTGAGGGACTGTGCAAAGAACCTCACGCGCAACTCGTCTGACGCTGAGATCGTGCCCAGCTGTGCCAAATATCGGCTCACATGCTCGATAGAGCTGGAACCATCCGATCCACTAAACTTCATGAAGTCTGGGAGCCGATATTTGGGTGGTAGCGGGATCAGTTCGTAGTCATTGGGGTACGGCTTGGTGTAGCCGAACGTCTTCCTTCTCGGCATCATGCCGAACTGATCTTTCAGAATTGCACAAATCTGATCCGCTGTGATGGCTGAAGGTGTCGAACCCTGAAGATTCGCCGGGGTGGCATACTTAACCAGCCATGCTTGCTTTTCTGGTTCTAAGCCAACTGCAGGAGCTGGGCTTTGGAGGTTTGTTGGGGTGGCGTACTTAGCCAGCCACGATTGCTTCTCAGGATCGGCTCCTGACGTTCCTCCTGCCGTTGCAGAGGCCCCTGATATTGCAGCCTGGTTCGAGAGTGCCCAGGCGTTGCAGTCCGGTACGTATGCGCACGCGTATCCGTGCGGGATCTCCTTGGGTGCCTCGGTAGGAATTGGTAGTCACTAGGATCACCACCAATCTTGTAGACGACGTATGCCGATGGGTTTGGCGAGTTCCGGTGCTGCCCATGCGAACGGCCGGGGCTGGAGCGGCATCTCTCCCTTGAAAGTCCCCGAGCTGGTCCCGATGGAGAATACCGGTGGCTCATGATTTCCTGGACGACGCGCGAGCGACACGCTCCAAAGTGTTCACCGAGGCTCTCGAGTGGCGGTGCGGCGAATGAGCCACCATGTAGTTGATCTCCTACCGCAGGTGACCCGGTGCGTTCTTCCGACGGGGCGGAAAGGTCCACTCCATCGAGTGCGCCTTCGGGTGTGAAACCCTTCCACCCGACGCCATGGGAGCGGGTTCGGTGGAAAGAGCCGATGAGTTCGGCTTCGAGGGTTGCTTTGATCTCGTCATGTTTCTTCTTGAGCTCATCAGGCAGATCCTCGTACGTGACCGGAGTGTCTTCCGCCATCTCGGATGTAGATGGCGATGTTGTGGATGTCGAAGGTCGTCCCACCGGGCGTGCCAGAATGTGTTGACGTCAGAAACCCCCTGGCGGGCAGAGATGGTCAACACGGTAGAGCCGGGAACAACTAGGGCTGCGGCTGGCCCGAGTCCCTCAGAGCGACGGCCCGCAAAGCCTCCCCGGTCGCACGCGCCGATGCCAACCGCAAGGGCGTGCCACCTGACCTATACCCGGTCGGGAAGGTGTGGATGATGCCTCGCTTAGTTTCCTGCAGGGCACACACGTAAACGTTAAATACGAGCCTCGATCGGCTCTCGAGGTTATCCGTGAATCGGCTCAAAGAGCCGATCCACCCATGATCCGGACGAGGTGTCCGAATATATGGTGGTCCTGCTTGATCAAGATAAAGCTGATTAGATCTACGACGATTTAGGGTTTTCGCCGCATAATCGGATCATCCTACTCACGATTGGGCCTCGCGCTCGCGCACGGTGACCGTAAGCCGATCCTAGACAGGGCCTAAAAACCAACACGAGGTTGATCCCCGGAACATCCTTTCTAGGGCTAGCAAACGCCACCCTACACGCCGCTGGATCCTCCAACCCTTTGTAAGGCCTAACTATTGCGGGTGTTAAACTAATCCTTGATGAAACAAGGAGCAACCGTAACGGATCAGATCTACTAAACTATGATCAAGCGGGGTGCCGCCCCTACACCTAAGATAGGTGTAAGGGCGGCTAGACATGCAAGGGTTGCACTACGAAAGCGTGTAATATGAAGAACAATGCTAACCCTAACATGTCTAAGATAACTACGTTGCTCGCCATCAAAAAGGCTTCAGTACGAGCAACGCATGAACAACGTGGGCAGGCTTGTGCTGCCTAGATCGCAAGATGCGATCTAGGCGAGCATGGTGCTTACCGGTAGAAACCCTCGAGACGAAGGAGTTGGCGATGCGCCGAGATTTGTTTGTGGTTGAACGTTGGTTGTTGTTTATTCCATAAACCCTAGATACATATTTATAGTCCAGGGGACTTTCTAATGTGGGCGTGCACCAAACCGTGCACGAGTAAGATTCTAACTTCTAAACTAAGATGCGATCTAATATGTTACGTATACACGGGCAATTAAGCCCAACTTGGTATAAAAGGCCGACTCACGTATTTCTTCTATATATATATTCTTCACGTCCATCTTGATCACGGCCCACCTCTGACTCGGTCAAATTCTGGTGATAACAGTAGCATTTCCCGATTCCAACCATATAACAATTTAACAAAGAAGATTCAACCTTCGCCATGAATACTATGAGTAAAGCCTAAGGACATATTTGTCCATATGCAACAGCGGAGCGTGTCTCTCTCCCACACAATGAATGCTAGGATCCATTTTATTCAAACAAAAACAAAAATAAAAACAAACCGACACTCCAAGCAAAGCACATAAGATGTGATGGAATAAAAATATAGTTTCGGGGGAGGAACCCGATAATGTTGTCGATGAAGAAGGGGATGCCTTGGGCATCCCCAAGCTTAGACGCTTGAGTCTTCTTAAAATATGCAGGGGTGAACCACCGGGCATCCCCAAGCTTAGAGCTTTCACTCTCCTTGATCATATTGTATCATCTCCCTCTCTTGATCCTTGAAAACTTCCTCCACACCAAACTCAAAATAACTCATTAGAGGGTTAGTGCACAATTAAAATTTACATGTTCAGAGGTGACATAATCATTCTTAACACTTCGGACATTGCACAAAGCTACTGAAAGTCAATGGAATAGAAAAATCCATCAAGCATAGCAAAACAGGCAATGCGAAATAAAAGGCAGAATCTGTCAAAACAGAACAGTTCGTAAAGACGAATTTTATTGAGGCACCGGACTTGCTCCGATGAAAATGCTCAAATTGAATGAAAGTTGCGTACATATCTGAGGATCACTCACGTAAATTGGCATAATTTTCTGAGTTACCTACCGAGAATTAGGCCCAGATTTGTGACAAGAAAGAAATCTGTTTCGCGCGAGTAATCCAAATCTAGTATGAACCTTACTATCAACGACTTTACTTGGCACAACAATGCGCAAAACTAACATAAGGAGAGGTTTCTACAGTAGTAACAACTTCCAAGACTCAAATATAAAATAAAAGTACTGTAGTAAAAACATGGGTTGTCTCCCATAAGCGCTTTTCTTTAACGCCTTTTAGCTAGGCGCAGAAAGTGTATATCAAGTGTTATCAAGAGATGCAGTATCAACATTACCTTGGGCTTTACCCTTACCTTTCTTGTTCTTTTTCTTACTCTTTGATTTAGGGAATATATGTCTACCCCCGGGTGTAGAGGTGAATTTTAGGGTGCCTTCTCCCATATCTATGATCTGCTCCCAATAGTTTCAGCGAGGATCTTCCGAGTGTGATTTGTCCTGTTCCTGCACATTCAATAACAAGATAATCAATGGATATTGTTCTCCCAAGAAAGGTTGTATGCACACCCGCAGCTATTCCTTTAGGAATTATAACAGAGTTATCAATAAGAGTTATTCATTCTCCCCCTTCAACGAATCCCCAAAGTTTCAAAGATTCATGAATACTCTTAGGCATTAGGCAAAATTCAGACATAATATCACAATTGGCATGAAGAGTTTGGTAACCGATAACAATTTTAATAGTAGGATCCCATAATGAAGGTTCAGAGTTCACTAAAACATGATCAAGACGGTTACGAACATATCTATAATTTTCATTCAAGCGAGATGCACTTGTCTCAAGAGTGTTTAATCTATTATAAATGCTAATAAGGGCTGAATCAACGTTATTAGCTGAATCATGTGATGCAACCAACTTCTTTATGGCATTAAAAACTTGATCCCCATTGCAATGAAGGAAATCTCCTCCCACTACAGCATCCAAGGCATATCTATAGCGAATCATAAGACCAAAATAAAAATTACTAAGGAGCAAACTTAGAGTCATTTGAGGTTCAACTTTACGATAAGAAGTAAAAATTCTGGACCAAGCATCTTTAAAACTCTCCTCATCCCCTTGTTTTAAAGTGAAGACTAATTCCTCGAGTGAAGAAGTAACAGGTGCGTAACTAGACATGGTAACAAAAGTAAAATGCAAGTAACTAAATTTTTTTGTGTTTTTGATATAGAGTGCAAGACAGTAAATAAAGTAAAGCTAGCAACTAATTTTTTTGTGTTTTGATATAATGCAGCAAACAAGAAAGTAAATAAAATAAAGCAAGACAAAAACAAAGTAAAGAGATTGGATTGTGGAGACTCCCCTTGCAGCGTGTCTTGATCTCCACGGCAACGGCGCCGTAAATTTGCTTGATGCGTGTAATTGACACGTCCGTTGGGAACCCCAAGAGGAAGGTGTGATGCGCACAACAAGCAAGTTTCCTCGGTAAGAAACCAAGGTTTAATCGAACTAGTAGGAGTCAAGAAGCACGTCGAAGGTTGATGGCGGCGGGATGTAGTGCGGCGCAACACCAGGGATTTCGGCGCCAACGTGGAACCTGCACAACACAACCAAAGTACTTTGCCCCAACGAAACAGCTGAGGTTGTCAATCTCACCGGCTTGCTCGTAACAAAGGATTAGATGTATAGTGTGGATGATGATTGTTTGCGTAAAAACAGTAGAACAAGTATTGCGATAGATTGTATTCGATGTAAAAGAATGGACCGGGTCCACAGTTCACTAGAGGTGTCTCTCCCATAAGATAAATAGCATGTTGGGTGAACAAATTACGGTTGGGCAATTGACAAATAGAGAGGACATGACCATGCACATACATGATATAATGAGTATAGTGAGATTTAATTGGGCATTACGACAAAGTACATAGACCGCTATCCAAAGCATGCATCTATGCCTAAAAAGTCCACCTTCGAGTTATCATCCGAACCCCTTCCGATATTAAGTTGCAAACAACAGACAATTGCATTAAGTATGGTGCGTAATGTAATCAATAACTACATCCTCGGACATAGCATCAATGTTTTATCCCTAGTGGCAACAACACATCCACAACCTTAGAACTTTCTCGTCACTCGTCCCGCATTTAATGGAGGCATGAACCCACTATCGAGCATAAATACTCCCTCTTGGAGTTAAGAGTAAAAACTTGGCCAGAGCCTCTACTAATAACGGAGAGCATGCAAGATCATAAACAACACATAGGTAATAGATTGATAATCAACATAACATAATATTCTCTATCCATCGGATCCCGACAAACACAACATATAGCATTACAGATTGATGATCTTGATCATGTTAGGCAGCTCACAAGATCCAACAATGAAGCACATAAGGAGAAGACGACCATCTAGCTACTGCTATGGATCCATAGTCCAGGGGTGAACTACTCACTCATCACTCCGGAGGCGACCATGGCGGTGAAGAGTCCTCCGGGAGATGATTTCCCTCTCCGTCAGGGTGCCGGAGGCGATCTCCTGAATCCCCCGAGATGGGATTGGCGGCGGCGGCGTCTCTGGAAGGTTTTCTGTATCGTGGCTCTCGGTATCGGGGGTTTCGCGACGAAGACTATATGTAGGCGGAAGGGCAGGTCAGGGGGCCACACGAGGGCCCCACACAACAGGCCGGCGCGGCCAAGGCTTGGGCCGCGCCGCCCTAGTGTGGCGCCATCTCGTGGCCCCACTTCGTAAGTCCTCCGGTCTTCTGGAAGCTTCGTGTAAAAATAGGCCCCTGGGCGTTGATTTCGTCCAATTCCGAGAATATTTCCTTACTAGGATTTCTGAAACCAAAAACAGCAGAAAACAACAACCGGCTCTTCGGCATCTCGTTAATAGGTTAGTGCCGGAAAATGCATAAATATGACATAAAGTATGCATTAAACATGTAGATATCATCAATAATGTGGCATGGAACATAAGAAATTATCGATACGTCAGAGACGTACCAGGCAGCTCATGAGATTATTGTATTGAAGCACATAGGAGAGAGATTAACCACATAGCTACCGGTACAGCCCCGAGCCTCGATGGAGAACTACTCCCTCCTCATGGGAGACAACAGCGTTGATGGAGATGGCGGTGGTGTCGATGGAGGAGCCTTCCGGGGGCACTTCCCCGTCCCGGCGGCGTGCCGGAACAGAGACTCCTGTCCCCAGATCTTGGCTTCGCGATGGCGGCGGCTCTGGAAGGTTTTCTCTGGTTTCGTCGAACGTGATAGGGTTTTCGCGACGGAGACCTTAAGTAGGCGGAAGGGCGGCCTCGGAGGGGTCACGGGGGCCCCACATGCTAGGGCCGCGCGGGCCCCCCTGGGCTGCGCCGCCCTAGTGTGGCGGCGCCCCGTGGCCCCACTTCGTCTTCTCTTCGGTCTTCTGGAAGCTTCGTGGCAAAATAGGCCCCTGGGCGTTGATTTCGTCCAATTCCGAGAATATTTCCTTACTAGGATTTCTGAAACCAAAAACAGCAGAAAACAACAACTGGCTCTTCGGCATCTCGTTAATAGATTAGTGCCGAAAAATGCATAAATATGACATAAAGTATGCATAAAACATGTAGATATCATCAATAATGTGGCATGGAACATAAGAAATTATCGATACGTCGGAGACGTATCAGCATCCCCAAGCTTAGTTCTCGCTCGTCCCGAGCGAGTAAACGATAACAAAGATAATTTCTGGAGTGACATGCCATCATAACCTTGATCATACTATTGTAAGCATATGTAATGAATGCAGCGATCAAAACAATGGTAATGACATAAGTAAACAAATGAATCATAAAGCAAAGACTTTTCATGAATAGTACTTTCAAGACAAGCATCAATAAGTCTTGCATAAGAGTTAACTCATAAAGCAATAAATTCATAGTAAAGGCATTGAAGCAACATAATGGAAGATTAAGTTTCAGCGGTTGCTTTCAACTTGTAACATGTATATCTCAATGATAGTTAGTCAATGCAAAGCAATATAACAAGTGCAATATGCAAGTATGTAGGAATCAATGCACAGTTCACACAAGTGTTTGCTTCTTGAGGTGGAGAGAGATAGGTGAACTGACTCAACATAAAAGTAAAAGAAAGACCCTTCGCAGAGGGAAGCATTGATTGCTATATTTGTGCTAGAGTTTTGGTTTTGAAAACAAGAAACAATTTTGTCAACGGTAGTAGTAAAGCATATGTATCATGTAAATTATATCTTACAAGTTGCAAGCCTCATGCATAGTATACTAATAGTGCCCGCACCTTGTCCTAATTAGCTCGGATTACCGGGATTATCATCGCAATACGCATGTTTTAAACAAGTGTCACAAAGGGGTACCTCTATGCCGCCTGTACAAAGGTCTAAGGAGAAAGCTCGCATTGGATTTCTCGCTTTTGATTATTCTCAACTTAGACATCCATACCGGGACAACATAGACAACAGATAATGGACTCCTCTTTAATTCATAAGCATGTAGCAACAATTAATGTTCTCACATGAGATTGAGGATATATGTCCAAAACTGAAACTTCCACCATGGATCATGGTTTTAGTTAGCGGCCCAATGTTCTTCTCTAACATTATGCATGCTCTAACCATTAAATGAGTGGTAAATCTCCCTTACTTAAGACAAGACGGACATGCATAGCAACTCACATGATATTCAACAAAGAGTAGTTGATGGCGTCCCCAGGAACATGGTTATCGCACAACAAACAACTTAATAAGAGATAAAGTGCATAAGTACATATTCAATACCACAATAGTTTTTAAGCTATTTGTCCCATGAGCTATATATTGCAAAGGTAAAGAATGGGAATTTTAAAGGTAGCACTCAAGCAATTTACTTTGGAATGGCGGAGAAATACCATGTAGTAGGTAGGTATGGTGGACACAAATGGCATAGTGGTTGGCTCAAGGATTTTGGATGCATGAGAAGTATTCCCTCTCGATACAAGGTTTAGGCTAGCAAGGTTATTTGAAACAAACACAAGGATGAACCGGTGCAGCAAAACTCACATAAAAGACATATTGTAAACATTATAAGACTCTGCACCGTCTTCCTTGTTGTTCAAACTCAATACTAGAAATTATCTAGACTTTAGAGAGACCAATTATGCAAACCAAATTTTAGCAATTTCTATGTGTTTCTTCATTAATAGGTGCAAAGTATATGATGCAAGAGCTTAAACATGAGCACAACAATTGCCAAGTATCAAATTATTCAAGACATTTTAGAATTACTACATGTAGCATTTCCCGATTCCAACCATATAACAATTTAACAAAGAAGATTCAACCTTCGCCATGAATACTATGAGTAAAGCCTAAGGACATATTTGTCCATATGCAACAGCGGAGCGTGTCTCTCTCCCACACAATGAATGCTAGGATCCATTTTATTCAAACAAAAACAAAAACAAACAGACGCTCCAAGTAAAGTACATAAGATGTGACCGAATAAAAATATAGTTTCAAGAGAAGGAACCTGATAATTTGTCGATGAAGAAGGGGATGCCTTGGGCATCCCCAAACTTAGATGCTTGAGTCTTCTTGAAATATGCAGGGATGAACCACCGGGGCATCCCCAAGCTTAGAGCTTTCACTCTCCTTGATCGTAGTATATCATCCTCCTCTCTTGACCCATGAAAACTTCCTCCACACCAAACTCGAAACAAACTCATTAGAGGGTTAGTGCATAATAAAAATTCACATGTTCAGAGGTGACACAATCATTCTTAACACTTCTGGACATTGCCCAAAGCTACTGGAAGTCAATGGAACAAAGGAATCCATCCCACATAACAAAAGAGGCAACGCGAAATAAAAGGCAGAATCTGTCAAAACAGAACAGTCCGTAAAGACGAATTTTATTGAGGCACCAGACTTGCTCAGATGAAAATGCCCAAATTGAATGAAAGTTGCGTACATATCTGGGGATCACGCACGTAAATTGGCATAATTTTCTGAGTTGCCTACAGAGAATTAGTCTCAGATTCGTGATAGCAAAGAAATCTGTTTCTGCGCAGTAATCCAAATCTAGTATGAACCTTACTATCAAAGACTTTACTTGGCACAACAATGTAACAAAATTAAGATAAGGAGAGGTTGCTACAGTAGTAAAAACTTCCAAGACACAAATACAAAATAAAAGTACTGTAACAAAATAAACACATGGGTTATCTCCCAAGAAGTTCTTTCTTTATAGCCATTAAGATGGGCTCAACATGCTTTAATGATGCACTCGCAAGAAATAAGAGTTGAAGCAAAAGAGAGCATCAAGAAGCAAATTCAAAACAAATTTAAACCTAACATGCTTCCTATGCATAGGAATCTTGTAAATAAACAAATTCATGAAGCATGATGCAACAAGCATAGAAAGATAAAATAAGTGTAACTTCAAAAATTTCAGCATATAGAGAGGGGTTTTAGTAACATGAAAACTTCTACAACCATATTTTCCTCTCTCATAATAATTTCCAGTGGCATCATGAACAAATTCAACAATATAACTATCACATAAAGTATTCTTATCATGAGTCTCATGCATAAAATAATTACTACTCCCAACATAAGCATAGTCATTCTTATTAATTATAGTGTGAGCAAATTCAACAAAGTAGCTATCATTATTACTCTCATCATCAAATATAGGAGGCATATTGTAATCATCATTAAATTTACTCTTCACAGTAGGCGGCACTAGAAGACCACTAGCATTATAATCATCATAAATAGGAGGCAAAGTATCATCAAAGAAAATTTTCTCCTCAATGCTTGGGGGACTAAAAATATCATGCTCATCAAAACCAGCTTCCCCAAGCTTAGAATTTTCCATAGCATTAGCAACAATAGTGTTCAAAGCATTCATATTAATAACATTCCCATTAGTATGCATATAAAGTTCCATGGGTTTTTTAATTCTCTCTTCAAACACATCATGTCCTAATTCAAGATAAAGTTCATAAAGATCTCTCATATTTTTGTTGTTTTGCATTATGCCTAACTAGTGTAAACGAGAAACAAAAAGATGCAATTGTAGGATCTAAAGGAAATAGCTTCGAACACTCACACAATGGCGACAGAAAAGTACTTGATGTCTACGGGTGCTTCTATTCTTGTAGACAGTGTTGGGCCTCCAAGAGCAGAGGTTTGTAGAACAGCAGCAAGTTTCCCTTAAGTGGATCACCCAAGGTTTATCGAACTCAGGGAGGAAGAGGTCAAAGATATCCCTCTCATGCAACCCTGCAACCACAAAGCAAGAAGTCTCTTGTGTCCCCAACACACCTAATAGGTGCACTAGTTCGGCGAAGAGATAGTGAAATACAGGTGGTATGAATAAATGCGAGCAAGTAGCAACGGCACCGTAAAAGTGCTTTGCTGTCCGGGACTGGTGTGTGGTTGATGGTGGTAATATTGCAGGAAGTATAGATATAGTAAAACAGTAAACAAACAGCGATAGCAGTATTTAGGAACAAGGCCTAGGGATCATACTTTCACTAGTGGACACTCTCAACATTGATCACTTAACAAAATAAATAGATAGATGCTAGACTCTACATCCTCTTGTTGGATGATGAACACCACTAACTGTGTAGGATTACACGAACCCTCAATGCCAGAGTTAACAAGCTCCACAATATTCAATGTTCATATTTAAATAACCTTAGAGTGCATAACAGATCAACATAACCAAACCAAGTACTAACATAGCATGCACACTCGTCACCTTCACACTACGAAAGGAGGAATAGATCACATCAATACTATCATAGCAATAGTTAACTTCATAATCTACAAGAGATCACAATCATAGCCTACGCCAAGTACTACACGATGCACACACTCGTCACCATTACACCGTGCGGGAGGAATAAACTACTTTAATAACATCACCTAGAGTAGCACACAGATATATTGTGATACAAAACACATTGCAATCATAAAGAGATATAAATAAGCACTTCACTATGCCATTCATAATAGTGAATAAGTATTCTGTGAAATATAGCCTAAGAGACCCACACGGTGCACACACTGTCACCTTTACACACGTGGGACAAGGAGTCTCCGGAGATCATATAAGTAAAATCCACTTTACTAGCATAATGACATCTAGATTACAAGCATCATCATATGAATCTCAATCATGTAAGGCAGCTCATGAGATTATTGTATTGAAGCACATAGGAGAGAGATTAACCACATAGCTACCGGTACAGCCCCGAGCCTCGATGGAGAACTACTCCCTCCTCATGGGAGACAGATAGCGTTGATGGAGATGGCGGTGGTGTCGATGGAGGAGCCTTCCGGGGCATTTCCCCGTCCCGGCGGCGTGCCGAACAGAGACTCCTGTCCCCCAGATCTTGGCTTCGCGATGGCGGCGGCTCTGGAAGGTTTTCTCTGGTTTCGTCGAACGTGATAGGGTTTTCGCGACGGAGACCTTAAGTAGGCGGAAGGGCGGCCTCGGAGGGGTCACGGGGGCCCCACACGCTAGGACCACGCGGGCCCCCCCTGGGCCGTGCCGCCCTAGTGTGGCGGCGCCCCGTGGCCCCACTTCGTCTTCTCTTCGGTCTTCTGGAAGCTTCGTGGCAAAAGAGGCCCCTGGGCGTTGATTTCTTCCAATTCCGAGAATATTTCCTTACTAGAATTTCTGAAACCAAAAACAACGAAAACAAAGAACCGGCTCTTCGGCATCTCGTTAATAGGTTAGTGCCGGAAAATGCATAAATATGACATAAAGTATTCATAAAACATGTAGATATCATCAATAATGTGGCATGGAACATAAGAAATTATCGATACGTCGGAGACGTATCACATGCCTGGGATGCTCTGGGCGCGTACGGGGCTGGCCAATGCCGGCCTCTCACGTGCCAGGGGTTAGCATGGGCTTGCTCAGTATTGCCTGGAGATGCTCTGGGACAAAGTTAAAGGAAGAGAGAAGATCAGAGGTGGGAGGTGGCATGAAGGTGTGCAAGGGTGCGCGACATGGCCATGTCCTGCTGCTCTCCTTGCTTTAATCACCAAAGTAATGGTGTGATTTGATGTAGGGGACATAGGAGTACAAGATTGATCAGGGTTGGTCTCAAGTTTAGGCCAAAAACCAGTGGGTAATAGCATGTGTTGGAAAAGCAGATTCCTGCCTGCCATGTGTTCGATCAAATGGCCGCATGAGGTTCATTTTTGAATTTTTCAAATCTTTTTGGTGGAGTTGATTCAAATAATGTTTGGAGTACAATGGTGGTGATGGGGTGCAAAATTGAGTTAGTTTGATCTTGTTTTTGTTTCAATGTTGCTACTTGGCATTATTATATTAAGCAATTGAGACAGAGTCAACCATGTTGGTCAACACAAAAAGTGTTCACCTTTATGTGCTCTTGGATGAGGTGGAAAGAGTTGGGAGAGTTTGGTTTAAGAATCTCTTAATCCAGGGGCTCGAAGTGGGTATGATGATATAAATTCCAGTTTTGACCATTATCATATGTGATTAGGATTTGAATTTTCCTTTGCTTTGATTTGTGTTTCTTTGATTTAAAAGTGTTGGTTATTGGTCTATTGATGTTTCCCAAGCATTGACACAAATTATTATGGCCTTGGTTGAGGATTTGCAAAGTGGCCATTTGCTCTCATATGGTTTTTCCTTTTATTTTCCTTTTTGCTTATTTTATTTCTTTTTGATCTCAAATAGCAAGTGTAGGGTTTTAGAGGTATTAGTAACACTCAAGCAAACAATCATGGCACAACTCAAACCAAACATGCATGATCACTATGCACACTATGCAACATATTAAAAGTTTTTGTTAGTTCCAAAATTTGAATAATTGGATTTCCTTTTCTTTATTGATTTGAAATCTTGGGATGTTATAGTAAAGATGTCGGCCAGTAGTATAGTGCACAATAACATAATTATCTTTGGTGGTACAAATTATTATTTATGAAGAAATTGCATGCTTTGTAATCTACTAGCCCTGTGTCCAAATATAGAGCGATTTCAAGATGTAAGTTTTTTCTTCTCTGATAGATCCTCAAAATCTATGTTTAGATGAGAAAAATTATAACTCAAAGCTCAAGTATCTAATGATTTTTTATCCTCTTTGTGCCCATAAGTTCATGTGCTCATAGTGATGCTGAAGTGCAAGTCGTCTCATGATATGTGGATCAAGCATGAAAAATAATTTGGTGTGTCCACTTCTCATGAGGGTGGTTCTACCTCCGAGGAGCTCTATTCCTTCACATCATGAAGAGCTCTATGTTGCTTCGACCTTCAGTCATGATGATTCTTTATTCTCTTCCACTTCACCTACATGTGACAAGTCATAAGGTAATGACATGGTGAGTGAAGAAATCATATGTGATGATGGTAATGTTTCTGTTTACAGCAATGATTCTTGTTCTATAAATGCTAATGTTTTAGAGAGCTTGGACTTAAATACTTCTTGCGATAAATATTTCACACATTCTTGTGTTAAAGCTCCTTGCATACCTCCTAGAATTTGCTTGATTAGGTTTTTGATGATAAACTTATTTCTAGTTGTGGCCATCATCAAAATGCCTCTATTTTCTCTATTTATTGTATGATTAACCATGTAGAGAAAATTAGGAGAAAATAGGGACACATCATTGAGGAGGAAATTGCTAGAAGAACAAAGAAGTTTATCATCAACATAAGGACATGCTATGAATGCCATGAGTATGGTGAATTTTGCAAAAGATGGCCTACTCTTCATAGTGGAGTTTGCTCCTCTATAAATGAAACACCCTCAACCTGCAATATCCACATGTGCCTTATGGCGAAGGGATCGAAGGTACCTCCTACTTTGAATCCCAACACATCTTCTAATGATGATAAGTATAATGTTTTATTGCTCGAGATGGAACTTGTGTATGCTTCTCTTCGTGGTAATAAAGAGGCATGTGCTTTTCTCGGACAATCTATGAAAATCGTGGATAAATACAAGAAAACCATAGTGGAGCTACAATCCATATTTAAAATGGGAGAGTGAGATGTGATCTTAGAGGCACACACATGGGCACCATTTTACGCAACGTGGGGTTCTTTCTTTTTGCAAGGAGGCCTTTCACTTTGCCCTAATTATTGAAATGTGCTTAATTAATTGGTGATTTTTTGTCTCTATATAAAGAAATATTTCTTAAGCTTACATGCACTCTAGGAAATCATAGTCATAAAAAATAGCCCACTCCGTGTTCTAGTTAGGAGAACAAAAATGTCTAACCCTATCACACATGTACAATACATACATATACCCTAAAATACCGTTCATCGGCCTAATAAAGCTATTTTATATACGTTCATGTTGGTATTTTTGTCTACTAGAGTACAATAATATTGCTTAAGCTTACATGCTCTTTGTGGAATAATAGTCATACAAAACATCCCATTATGTATGCTCCAATTAGGAGGAGAAGAATGCCTATATATCCCTATCACAAGCGTACAACACGTATGGATACGTTGAACTACCATATATAAGCCAAGTGTACGTATGTACGTACATAAGTCTCTCTAAATTCTCTCTCTTTCTCAGATAGTAGAAAATGAATCAGTATACTCCTTGGCAAATTTAAAATGCTTCATCCCTGCAGATTGATTGTCACCGAAAGTGTGTAGTACGGCACATATTCATAAAGATGCAAATCTGGAGAACTATTCACACGGACCACGAAAGCCTGCATCTGCGAAATTCTGCGACTGTACATGCACGTTCACACGAAAAGCAGGACACTGACCACCCCCTCCATAATGCAAGGACGCATATGCACGCACGTAAGCCCTTGCCGACAAAAAATTAAGTCAAGAACAAGAGGGTTTAGCGCGTAGTACTTCGATTTACATAAGTCGAGTTCATGTACAACAAGTCAATTTTTTTCCCTGAAGAAAAAC
The DNA here is from genome assembly GCF_022539505.1 of Lolium rigidum. Taxonomy (NCBI): domain Eukaryota; kingdom Viridiplantae; phylum Streptophyta; class Magnoliopsida; order Poales; family Poaceae; genus Lolium; species Lolium rigidum. The sequence goes on along the minus strand of NC_061509.1, from coordinate 4,887,294 downwards.
GAAGTCAGTTTTCTTTTTTACGAAAAACTTGTAGAGTAGCACTCCATGAGTATTTATATTTTTGTTTTTTGTTTACATCTGTACAAGAGATTTGTACTACAGTGCAAAGAAAGCAAGTCAATTTCATAAGGCAAATCCTCTACCCTAAAAAAAGAAAGATCTTTTTTTTTTAGCATGGCAACGAAAGCTCTTTAGTGCAGAAGCTAGCAAACCAAACGGTCGCCGGAAAGCCGATAAAAACGGTTACCCTCTGGATGATGGCTCTAGCCAACTCCAAACCGCACATGGCACTGCTAATGCTAATGCCAATGCCAAGAAGCATCTTGGCATCCGGAGCATACACGATCCATTTGTGCTGTTATGAGCTTTTGTATAATTGGATTCCATCTGGAAAACGACTTGACGGGCACCCCCTTCCCTTCCATCCACTCCGTGTGCCCACCCATCCTACGTACCTACGTACATACCCTTGCAACAAAGCAACCCTAAAACTCCACGAGAAAGTCCTCCTAATAGGTGCATCAATCTTATCTTATCCAATAAAAACAAATCCAATAGTGTTGGAGAAAACTATAGAAAAATAGTTGTTTGATCACTTTGTAAGATTACATTTTTTGGGCGGAAAATCCAATCATCAACATGAGTACAAAGAGCATAAAAAATGATAAAAATACCTATAGGTCCTTAGACCAACTAGTGACGACTACAACTATTGGAGTAAGCCGAATGTGCACCGCCGCCCTTGCCCCTGCATCACCAGACCATGCAAAGTTTGTTGTAGAGAGGGGATTATTGCAGTAGACAAACGAGAATTCGTCGTGTTAAAAGGCCACAAAGAACCAGCGCACCAGAGTAACAACCATCTCCAGTGATGAAAACAATAGATTGAAAGAATCAGACGTGAAACCAGGCCAACAAGCACGAAAACGGACCAAATATCAGGTGATTCGCCGGACACACAACTCCAAACGCTCTCCGTTGGCACTAGGAGTAGCACCAGAGTGATGGTAGGGCGGGGAGGACTTTATTCTCCCTTCAGGATGTTGTCTGTAGTCTTACAGTTTTAAGAAGACACTAAAAACCAAGACAAAAAAAACGAAAACACTCACACCAGGGAGTGGCCAGATCAGTTGCAGCTCCAAGCCCTAAAAGGCACTCAAAGGCTTAGCCGACTGGCGGCGTTGTCGATGGAGGGGATGGAAACCCTAGCCTAGGACCGCCTTCTCTCCGAAAGATTAGATGTAGCCTGTGTTATTTCATTCTAAACCACATTTAAGCACTTGAAGTGGTGCTGACAACGCAACAAGAATACAAGATGACCCGCTCTTAGGCCATGTTAGTAGTTAGGCCATGAACAGTGCATACATGTACGGCCATGCATGCATGTACTCTTACTTGTTTCAATGCAATTAATCTTCAGGCAATCAATTAGGGCGCAGAGCAGATTAATTAAGAAGGGACGGTCGGGCCCTTTGTGATGGATTATGGCATAAACCCATCCACGTCTGATTAACCACGAGTCCTGAGAAGATGGTGACAGGAGTCTGTGATAGCTGGGCTAGCTATGCAATGTGTCGCAAGCAATTGTGGTCATGTTTGCTTTATTTATTTATTTGGGTGGTACCACACTGCATGCGGAAGCAGTTGTGTACACACCAAGGTTTGCCAGGACCAGGCAGGCACTAGCAGACTTTGGGCAAGCTCAAGAAGCATGTGTTGATCGTGACAAGTAATGTTACTGCATCTAGTCTTTTTCTTGTGAATACATTTAAGGAATGTGAACTTAATGATACTTTTTGCTAGTTAAAAGTAGACATCACACACTAAACATATTTTGCCTAAGACATTTTATGCAAAGGAAGATAACAAGGCTGTCAATTTTTCACGAGTAAACAGTGCCAGTGGCCAAATTACTAACAAATTCTACTCCATCTGCTGAGAAACATAGGGTAATATGTCACTGAATCTATCATTTTTCTTCTTCTTGCGTATGCATTTAAGAAATATGGAATTAGGGATCGACATGAAGCTCGAAGCTTGGCAAGCTTAACGAGTGCTCGTTTACTTGACTCGTTTGAGCTTGACTCATTTTCTTAATGAACAGAGCCAACCATCATTTTTTGCTCCTTAACTTTAGTGAGCTAAACTATCGAGACGACGAGTTTCGTGAGCTACTCGTTAAGCTCAGTAGCAACCAAGAGTTTGCAAGTATAGTGATATGTCTCAAGACAAGTAACAGATCTTAGGTGACTTGACCAACTATATATGGCAAGCAACGAAGCTCATATCCTGTAAGCGAATGAGCATTCCCTATAACGATCGCTGCTCTTAATTGTATCTTTCTTCTCTGGTGTTCTCATCTTCTCAAACCCCCCGCAGCCCCGCTAGGTATTTGCTGGCCGCATCTCCGTTCACTCGTTGCTAGTCTCCCAACTCCTGATGCACTCACCTTATTTTATCAAGCTACTAGCTTATAATTTTTTTCTACATGTTAAACGTGTATGCTCCTTAATGATTCTTAATGAGCGCTCGTGAGCGCATAACGAACCGAGCCAAATTTCACTTTTAGCTCGTTAAAGATAATAAGCTTAATGATCCGAGCTTTAACGATTACGAGTCTTAACGAGTCGAGCCTTAACAAGCCGAACCTTAACGAGCCGAGCTACTCATTGGTCCAGCCCTATATGGAATTGCTTGATGATATCTTTAATTAATCATCATGCACTATTTTTTGTTGTTGAAGCCTTGAAGGTATACGATGCAAAGGGGGAGAACAAGGCTGTATCATTGTACTAAATTTGCAGAAGTAAACATAGCTGAGAGCCAAATTGCTAGCGAGTATTAATTGCTCAATTTGTTGAGAAATTAATATAGGGTCACACAGACGCTTTTCAGGAATTTATAGTATGAAATAGTCTGCTTAAGAATTAATCTTTGTATTAATTTTGTCTAAGAAATTGATATCACTGGACTGGTACATTTGTAAGTAAATATTTGCTACTGTATTATTTTGATTTTGTAACCATATATAATAATATTTTATTTTAAAAAACTACAGTTCAACAATGCAAAGCTTTGGCTCCGTGCAATCCCCGTTGAAGCTAGGGAGTATCTAATAAACATTTTGCTAGATCTTCTGGTTTGTACAGCATGACCTGATAAATAGTTTCATTATCCAACTACCACGTGACTTGCCAAATCTGAGAGATGGTCCGGTAGACCAGCATCTGGACTCTCTGCATGTGTGATGCAGAATATGGATACCATCATCTGGAGTACCAACCAAGGATTGGAATATTACATTCTGGTTCTCTGGGCAGCTGCAAGCGAGCATTTTCTACTTGGGGAAGTTACGTAGACCAAGAAAAATGATAGTTTGGGGCTAGATTGCACAGTAAAATTTGCTCATGTAATGTGCCCATCTGCTCAGCCCCATGCATGCACGCGGACCGGCTACAGTGTGGAGGCAGGACCATATTGCTCCTGTTGTTAGTGCAGCTATTAATATCATGGTCCATCCCTCCCTTTCCAACTCTTCTCTCTCTATGACCACTTTGGGGGTAAGAGCTAAGATCTTTGTGGCAAACTATATCCAAGAGTCAAATGTAATTTATCTTTTCCTTTTGCATTGGCAATGGTGAAACAGGGGCAATTCATTTGCAAGATGTAGTGTGGGCCGTGGGGATGCTCTAGCAGTAGAGAGAGTTAGGAAGAGATCTTTAGGAATGCAGTGCAAAGTACATCTTATCTCTGGTAAAATAAAGCAATTGTCGAGTATGCATGCGTTCTGCTTTCTACCAACTGTGAAAAGCACAACGTGGCAGTTTCAGACACTATAGCTCGAAGACACCATTAGCTTAATCACCATGACACTATGTGTGCAGAACATGCATGATACTTTATTGCATTTGAAGCTAATATAACGAAATTAAATATTTCCCTCTGTTCTGAAATATAAGCCTTTTTAGGAAGCTAATCTAGCATTTGAAAAAGGTTTATATTTTGAAACGGAGGTAATACTATTTAAAATGGACCCCGGAGTATTTGCCTTGCTAAAAAATAGCGGTCCAAATGTTTCTAAAAAATCTAGAAATTTAAACATATGTACATGTCCATATCCTATGTGTAGAGATAAAATTTCATGGACAAATTTGGTTCTCTAAAAATCGCCTGTTAAGGTTTTTGTTTTGTCTTTTTGCAGAAGATACAAAAAAAATCTATACTATTTGTGAAATGTTGCAGCCGTATGAAGATACAAACATTGAAAATCTCAAATATAACTATTTGAGTTTTTTAAAACAATGTTCACCAAATTATTTTTCGTCTTGAGAGCATATGCTTCCATGAAACATCAGCAATCCATGGCATCAACAATTTGTACTTGTAGAATACTGCCAGCGTGTTTCTAATTAACTTCCCAAGTAGTTCAGTAGTTCTATATCTGAGAAACTGGACATCAACAACTTCTCCTTCCTTTTACATGTTCACAAGTTAAAACAGGAGTTAGAGCATCTCCAGCCGCGTCCCCCAAACCGTCCCCCAAACCGCGCCGGATCGAGCGTTTGGGGGACGTGTTTCGTTCGTGCCGCGTTTGGGGACGTCGCTCCCCAGCCGCGTCCCCCAAACGCCGCCCCCAAACATTTAAAATAATTTTTCTAGCATTTTTATTTCAATTTCCACAAACTAATACATAATTTGGAACGTGGTTTACACGAAAACACAGTTTGGAACATGGTTTTCCACAAACTAATACATAGTTTGAACCATGGTGGACACAAATATAAAATATTGCAAAGAAACTAAACCTAACTAGGCCGTGCATCGAAGGTTTCGTGTGTTCGCTGCTAAGAAAGAACACTCGAGGGCACACCCAGTCACCTAAACCGGAAAATCCAGCGGGAGGATGGTGCCCTTGTTGGTTCTACCGATGAGGCGAACAGGCAGAAATCTCCGTGCACGTATTCGCTGCGAAGAAACAACACTCATTCGGTCGTCCTCCTCGTCGGTCGCCGTCGTCGTCCCCTGTCGACGTGGTAGTCCCGGAGGCGGCGCCTCTCGTCGAAGACCTTGACGCTCATGTCCCCGTTGCCGAAGTAGGAGAACACGAGGATGAAGCCGGCTTGGAGGCCGTGGTGGCGCGCGAACTTCTCCCAGCCCGATGTTGAAGTACATCTTGCCGCGCGCGTCGTAGATCGCCTTGACGATCCACCGGCGTAGCCGCACGAATGCTCCCGCGGATGCATCGTGCGCGGGCGTACGCCGCCGACGTACTCGGCGAAGGAGTCCGGCAGCCTCCGGATGCCGCGCGGGTCGCCCTTGAGGACGTGGACGAACTCGAACCGGACGTCCGGCTCCACGTCCATCTCCGACGATGATGAAGGCGGCGGCGTGGAAGGCGACGGCGAGCGTTCGAGCCGCGCCGCGGCCACGACCACGACCACGACCACGGCCGCGGCCGCGAGGTCCGCCTCCGCCTCTACCAGACATAGCGTCGAGTCTTGTTGAGAGATGGTGGCGGCTAGGGTTTGGGAGAGAGGCGCTAGGGTTTGTGTGTGGAGAGGGACGATGAGAGGCGCCCCTTTTATAGGCCGGAGGGAGGCGGAGGAGCGGTGGCGCTCATTAACGCCGGCACGCGGAGCTAGGCGCGACGGGACGCGTCCGCCGCGCCCTCTGCGGGAACCGCACCGTCGCCGCGCGCCAACAACTTCCGTCGCGAGGTAGGCGACGGTTAGGTTTAAATTTATTGTGCCGCCGACGGGTCGGCCCCGCCACTCCCGCCTCGCTTTCGTTGTGTCCGGCGTCCCCGGTGCGTCCCCGTGGGACGGGGACGGGCTCGGGGCGCCGGACACCGAATGGGGGCGCGCCGGACGAAAAAGGGCTTTGGGGGACGCGGCTGGAACGCTTTTTTTGTCCGGCGCGCCCCAAATCGCTTTGGGGGACGGTTTGGGGGACGCGACTGGAGATGCTCTTAGCTTTCATGCCTTCACCTCTATCCAATGCAACCACAAACATAGCTCCTAGTACCACCTAGTACGTACCACGGTACCAGTACTACACATAGCCCTTGGAAAATTTTCCGCAACAAAGGGCAAATGCAATTGTTGCATCCAATCCATGGAGGAGATCGATCAAGAGAAGCTTTTGGTAGCTTGTCGAATGCACATATTGTACCATGCTCGCCCTTAACTCCCATCACTCACAGCTGCATGCACATGTACTGTGTGTGGTCTCCTCTCCTCCTCCTTTCCCTTTGTTGCGGCAATGTACAGTGATGATTGTGCTCGACGTGACCGGGTGGCCGTAGATCGAGCAAGCGCCGGTAGTACAATTGCCACCAATTAGATCCGGGGAAATAAATTGCCATCAAACTAATCACCCAGAGGCGGCACTGTGCGTGTAGACCGGAGCACAATGCGTTCAGTGCCACTTCCACAGGGCTAGTACTTGAACATTAATCATGCCAAATGGGAGGAGGGTGAGATCTGGAATGTAGCATTTAAGTCCACATTTCACCGGCTTTGCTGACTTCTACTTTCTTTTTGAGAAAAAGCAGGTCGGGAGTAGTTTATTTGAAAGCACTTGTTTCAAGCCTAAACACAAAAGTAAACATAGCAACAAGCTCACTGATGCTAGGGTAAATACACAGTCACATAGCATACCGATAAAAATCGTAATCGAACTCGTATATGCAATTATTGGTTGCCATCTCCAAGTGTCTCAACCGGCACCCAAATACGAAGCCGGTGAGCATAATGGTCTATGACGTTTCCGGCGTATTAGAGATACGACGAAGTGGAGCGAGGTTGTAACTTTTTTTTTTTAAAAAAAAGAATCATCTGTAGAAGCAACATATATGGCTTCCAACCCTTTTTTTTCAATATGACTCAAGACTGGAGTACCACAAAAGTATTTTGATCGCTAGGGAGCAAATACCACGAGAGTTTATGTACACAACATAGTTGGTGTCACGAGAGCGACATAGAATGAATACTAAAATTGTCAATGCGAATGTACCTTCTAGCAGAATATATATCTTGCTCTTGTTTAAGGCTTACACTCGTTGCCTAATAAGGTTCGTCTTCAAAGCATGTCTCACGAAAGCATAAATGGTGGTGCAAGGTTTTTTTTCTTTTCGCGAAAATGCAAAAGCCTTGCGTTTCGATACATTGATAGAAAAGAAGGTTATAATTATTACAAGTCCTCGAGAGGACACACCCCGCCATACAACTCGACCCAAGAAAGAGAGCCTATCCTAGGGGAGGAGTTGGCGAACACCTCGGGCCCCCGCGTCCGCCCATTGCCGCGCTTCAGAATAAATGTCGTTGAACAGGGATGCCACTGACGGACGTGCGTTGTCAAAGACTGCAGCATTCCGGTGCTTCCATATCCACCATGCTGTGAGCATGATTATCGACGAGGTGCCTTTGCGCAGCTGGCGAGGGGCGGTCCGCACCACCAGCGACCACCACTCCGCGAAGTCGCCCTCAACTGTGGGAGGACCTGAGGTGGATCGAATCCACGAGAGGACCTCATACCAGATCGTCCTGGAGAAGGAGCGCCCAGTGAGGAGGTGCGTCATGGTTTCCACCGACTGGTCATAGAGCGGACACCTAGGCGCATGTGGTAAACCACGTCGCGCCAGTCTCTCACCCTTCCAACATCTGTCTAGGCAAGCCAGCCATATGAAGAACTTCACCCGCGGCGACGCCCAAGACTTCCAATTCAACCTCCAGGAACCTGAGATGATGGCCCCCTGGAAGAGGGTGTCATAACAGAAACGAGAGGTGTATTGACCATCCGTCGTCCAGCGCCAAAGCAGCCGATCCTGGTCCGGAGACAAATGTATGTCTCTGAGCTTCCCCCATAGCTGCACGTACTGCCAAAGTGCGAGGGCGCTTGGCGCACCAGCGATATCGGGGATCCAGGCGCGATCCGCAAGCGCTTCCCGTACCGTACGCGCCTTCCTGCGGCGTTTAGGTACTAGCGCGTACACCTCAGGCGCCATCTCCTTGATGGATCTGCCCTCCAGCCATCTATCCTCCCAGAAGAGGGCGGATTCTCCATTGCCCACCACCATCGAGGTGGAGGCTGTGAAGGCATCCAGCTCCACCTTCGAGAACTGCATATCGAACCCGCGCCATGGTCGCAAGGGATCTGTACGCATCCTCCAAATCCAACGCACCCTCAGGCTAATCGCGGTGCGCGCTAGATCGGGGATCCCCAACCCCCCCAACCGCTGCGGCTGGCACACCCTTGCCCAGTTAACGTGGCAGTGGCCACCCATTGGCGTCTGCCCTGCCAGCCCAAAGGAACCCGCGTAGGATCTTGTTAACTTGTTTTAGCGTTTTCTTGTCGAGGCCTAGCACCATCAGCTGGTGCAAAGGGATAGCAGCGAGAACCACGCGTATTAGCACCAAGCGCCCTTCCCGCGGCATCATGGATGCCCGTCAGGTCGGAAGTTTGTCAACTATTCTGTCCACCAAGGGCTGGAAGGATGCAGCCGTCAGTCTCCTGATGGAGAGTGGGATACCCAGGTACTTGACCGGGAATTGCGCCAGCTGGCACTCCATGAGCCCAGCGGTGTCATACTCATTACCTTCGTTATGGATTACCTTCGTTATGGTGTTGTGTGTCCTCTCCACGAAACAATGTAGTATAAGCTAGGATTTGTTTAAGAAGAGAAAGCGATAGTATAAGCTAGGACATTTTTCTTCGAAAAAGAGTGAAAATGAGCTAGGTTATTCACAACAAAGTGGTCTAGCACCAACACGGTCATCATCCCATAATTGAACCAAGTTGCATTTATTAACCATGAAGAACTCAAATTGCACAAACTAATCTTTCACTTTATTATTCCTTTATGAGTGGGAAACTCATATTTGTATCAGCTCCCAGGATTGTTTTCTGTCTGAAATGTTTTTTTCATACTCTTTATCCACAAAAATAAACAATATCATAAAGATCATGTTTATGGGAAACTTAGATGAGGATGGACTTATTGTTTTATCTAGTTCATGTAGCGATGATCTAATTTTTATGCCGAGAGCGAGTTAACATAATTAATACTTATACTAGACTTTTATATTTCTGAAATTTATTTTCATAAACATACAAACTTAAATACTCCGTCCAATTTAAATTACTTGCCACAAATTTAATGAACCTAGAAAGATTTTAGGGAACATTTTTCCCCAACCTGCGACATGTACTTTGGGATCGGAGGGCGTGGTATATTTTTGAGTTAACCACATAACAATATCGGTGTATATTAGTTATTACATTTTATTATGCATTTCTAGCGTTTATCATTGAAAAGTACATGCATATTAAACTAAATTTTAATTGTATCTTATAACATGAGTTATTTCTTTTTTAGAGACAATGTAACTAAATTTTTTTAAGCATGTTTCCCATTAAACATGACAAAAAAAATCGCACACATCAACAAATTACTTATCTGAGTAAATTAGGGTGTGTATATGTACGTGTTTGTGTACATTTAATACTATTAAATATCTAGAAACATAAGTACATAAGTATAAATCATGTAGTTTAACAAATATCTAGACGGGCGGGTTCTACTTTGTAGTACATGATTAGGTACATGAAAATATACTAGTGTAAGTTTCATAAGGATCATGCCATCTAATGGTTGGCATGCTGTCTTGATGGTGGTCAAATGTGATATGTTGTATCTCGTGTAGTAATTTGTTGGGAAACTCGTGTTTGCTTTAAATAATGAAATGGCATCAATTTTAATAATAAACCATATATGCATGTATTCCTCATTGTTTCTCGAATAAAAATATCTTAATCCATGAAAGTAAACATAGGAATTAATCCACTCTGAGCAAAGTCATAGAAATATAATACTAAATTATAGGATACTAATTAGATAGATAGATAGATAGGTAGATAGATAGGTAGATAGATAGATAAATAGATAGATAGATAGAGATAGAGAGAGAGAGATAGAGAGAGAGAGAGACTAGCAACATAACTAACTTAAGCGTCTGCACATATCAAGACAGTTTGGATTTGTGTCTCTATTAGTCTCTGGTGTGGACTTGATTCCGAAGATTGAACCTTTTTTCAGATATGAGTTGCATTTGTAGTGCATCTACCATTTGGGGCCCATGGTGGTCTCTCTTTTTGCCCGACCAATGATCCTTCCCTAGGTTCATGTAGGTCTCACCGAATTCTGAAACCGCATATGACCTACTTTTAGCAGGGGCTTGTTTACCTCGTCTCAGATTTAACATATTTTGGATCATGCGATGGATAACCAAGCATTCATAGAACATAGTACTAGTTCTCTATTTTGTAGCAAGCTCGATTAGGAACATTGCTAGTGCAAAGGTGCAATGCATCCTCTTGATACTCTGATGGCTTTGCCCCATTCCTTTGATGCTTAATGGAGTCTAGAAATATAGAGCTGCAGTGAAACATCATATTATATACTAATATTTCCTATCCATACAATGAAATGAAATGTTAAAAATAAAACCGTGTCTAGGAGGAACTAGACACTTTTTTGATATAGTAGAAGCGGAACTTGGTGTGACAATTCCGAAATTCGTCCCTGACAGGAATCGAACTCCGGTCGTTGGGGTGTGCCACTGCGACCCCAACCACTGGGCTAAGCCCACGTCATGAAATGCAATGTTAATTTTATACTAAAAAGGTGAATTTTAGACTAAATTCCACCTTTTACCCTCTGATTGTGAGTACATACCAATATTTTCCAATCCTCACAATGTAATGCAACTCTAATTCTAGAGCAAATCTCACTTTTTACCCTCTAGTTCTGAATTGTGAGAGCTTGTACCCCATTTAGAAACTATTGCCATGTTTCACATCTTAGTTACAATACTATGATAGCTATTACCTCATTTTATTTACTCGAAGAAAATCATATTAATACATGAAAGTAAACATAGGGATTAATCCACTAGGAACAAAGTCATAGAAATATAATACTCCCTCTGTTCCATTCTATAGTGCCTATAGTTTTTTGGCACGGAAATTAGCGCAAGAGTATTTTTTACACAAGACCCCTAGCTGAATGATTTGAGATCAACGTAAAATTTGGGAAATCCATACCTTCCTAACTTACCATAACAAATTTGGGAGCTGAACGATTTGGGAGCTGAACGGGGAGGGGGTAATTGAAAAAAAGCTAAGCTACAACCTTATATTCTGAAACAAATGGCAAAAATCTATAGGCACTATAGAAAGGAACGGAGGGAGTACTAAATTATAGGATACTAATAAGATGGAGATTGAGAGAGAGAGAGAGACTAGCAACATAACTAACTTAAGCGGCCGCACATATCAGAATGGTTGGCTTTGTGTCTCTATGGATCTCTGGTGTGGACTTGATTCCGAAGATTGAACCTTTTTTTCATATATGAGTTGCATATGCAGTGAATCTACCCCTCAGGGCCAATGGCGGTCTCTCTTTTTGCCCGACCAATGGGCTAGTCCTAGATTCATGTAGGTCTCACCGAATTCTGAAACCTTATATGAACTACTTTTAGTAGGGGCTTGTTTACCTCGTCCCAGATTTAACATTTTGGATCGTGTGATGGATAGCCAATTTTAAGAGCAATCATAAAACATAGTACTAGTTCTCTATATATTTTGTAGCAAGCTCGATTAGGAACATTGGTAGTGCAAAGGTGCAATGCATCCCTTTGATACTCCAATGGCTTTGCTGAATTCCTTTGATTCTTAATGGAGTCTAGAAATATAGAGCTGCAATGCAGCAACATATTATATATACTAATATTTTCCTATCCACACAACACAATGAAATGCAATGTTATCTATAGACTAATTTCACCATTTACCCTCTAGTTGTGAATATATACCAAAATTGTCCTATCTACACAATGTAATGCTACTATAATTCTAGAATAAATTTCATATTTTACACTCTAGTTCTGAATTGTGAGAGCGTGTACCCCATTTAGAAAATATTGCCATGTTTTACCCCTTAGTTTCAATATTATGATAGCTATTATTACTGTGAGAGTGTGCCCTCATTTTATTATTTTTCCCAAACTGAATCCACCTGTAAGGACTACATGTTAGCTGACTAGTAGACAGCTCCTACGCGTTAGCGCATTACGAGTTACACGAAATCCACCAAAATTTCATCAAATCTAGTCAAATCCAATGAAACTGTACCAATTTTCAATTTTGCCAAGTCGGTGCTAGTTTTTTATTTTTTTTTTTTGTAAATATGACACTGGCATTAAAAGAAACAACGAACAGTACAAAGCACTCCAAGAAAAACGAAAATTACAACGAGATCCTTGAAAAGCCCTTCATCTTCAACCTCTAGACCGTGTCGACGGCGCGCCACCGCTGCCGCTCCTCCCTGAGTCGGCTTGACGTTGGTGGTTGCGAACGGGAAGTCACCGAACGAGTCAAGAAGACCACATCCGTTCCGAAGACGAAGAAGAAGGATGAACTGCCGCTGAAGCTCCTTGACGATCCTAAGATCCCCACAGCCAGACGAAAACCTCGAAGAAGACACCACTCCCACAAGCCTCTCGACGTTGTCGCCACCACCACCTGAGCGCCACCCCTACAAACTTTGACCCTAAAACCGTAGAACGGAGCCCACAAAACAGGGATGGATCCCTCCCGCTGGCGAGGGCCGTGATCCACCGCACCCCCATGGCCCGAAGGCCACAGAGACGGGGCAGATCGGCGGCGACGCCAGCAAGAGGCGAGGAAGACCAAGATCGCTTGAGTTGCACCACCCTGTCTGGGAAACACCCCTAGTGAATATGGTCACGAGTATCTACCTAGTAAAGTACCACGTCATCCTGCGACCTTGATAGTTTGAGAAAACCAATAAATGAGGTAAAAGTCGTCGCAAGATCATAACTAAGGAGTAACATGTGGCAATTTTCTTAACGAGGCAAGCGTCGTCAGTCGTCACAAGAAGTGGAATTTACTCTTTTTTTTTCTTTTTCTTTTGCAGCGTACGATCAATAGTGATGCAAGTATCCTGAGGAACGATGCGCATATAAAAGATTGACGACCTCACTGCTGATAGAAACATTTAATTTGCACGGGCTGGACAAGTTGCAGAGTTGATTTTATTGCTGGTTTACTACTGATACTGGATGGATCCTCGTGTACATGGAGAGGTCCACGAGACGCCACGGAGCAGTCTCACCACTGCTTGACCAATCGAGACTAGAAAGGACTGTACGAGAGTCTTTATCAGTCGTGCTATGTCTATTTCTGAAAACCAAACAACCTCTATTGAAAAAACAAAAATAAAGACAGTGATTCATTTAATTCGCAGGAATTTTCGCATGAAACAGTATAGTATGTTTGATGTTCATAGACTCAGGAAAAACTCTTGTATTGTAGTCTCACGAAAAACATGAGCTGTGGTTGTGGAGAGGAAGAAATTCACTGTGCATAGCTGCATCCTCTGGCTGTCCCTGTCCCAGTCCCGCGCTTCAAGATCTGATGAACTCTGCCAGTTAGCCGGAGAAGAGTTGCACAGCAAGACTAGCATGCAGCACATAGCAACAAGAATAGTCTTGAATCTTGATGAAGGTACCTCGCCCCACACCCTCCTAGTCCACGTACTCAATAAATTGTGGGTCCATGCATCTAGCAAGACAAGTGGGCTCACACTATTCCGTGCTTGGTTGCTAGCTCGTAATCTTGGACATGAACATGCAGGGAGGAGGATGAATGCATGTGGTGGCAAAGCATGACAAGACAGTTTTTCATCAAGAAGAGAAGAAGCATGCATGGTGTTAAAAGTGGTCAAGAAAGGCATCCAATGATGCTTCCTAAGATGGCCTTATTCTTCCCCAAGTTAGGGCAAAGCTCCTCCACTGTCAATCAACAAAAGAAGATTTGTGTGGTTAGGTACGATCGCCGATATCAGTAGTGTAGAATATGAAACGGTGGCCAGAAATAGCTACTCTAGGATCAGTTGGTTATTTAAACTAAGTAGGCCCAAGGCCTTAATCAATCCTGTGAATGATGTGATACTACCATACCCAGAAAGAGGTCCAGTATGGTATTTTATCTGCATTTTTAAAACACGTTCAATTTTAGTATAATCTGGTACTTACTTGCTGCGAGGGTCATGTAGCTAGGCCATTTTTGCGGTAAATGACACTAGTAATATTTAACCTGCACTTGGATGAATGTACAGTGCATTTGGATAGATAGAGTAGTGAAATTTGACAAGTTGCAGCCCATGAGCCCATCACTCCATCATTCATCAAACAAAGATATACATATATACTTGAGGACGAGATTCACCTGCCAATATGCTGCAGATGCACACAGTATGGTGAAGGTTCAGTTCATTCAGATCTGTTCAGCAGATAGCTAGGGTCTCCCTCTGCTGGCTTCATGATTGCAAATCATGATCTATGCACAGGAGCAGGAGCAGGAGGCCCATACATCGATTGCAAAATAAATATTTGAGTAATTAACATTCTAGGAATAAAACACAATGGTACCAATTTCCTTGAGCTGTTGAACATGCAGGAATGCCAGTTCAGAACTAGCTAGCTAGGCGGTTCATCGAATGAATGAAAAATGGCCCCTTAATTGGGCGGGCCTAACTAACTCAGTACTTCACACATAATGACACTTAACCCTAATGATGCATGGGCCTAGCACGTCATGTATATTAAAGCAACGAGAAGGTTACCTCTAGATTAGTACTCCTACAACGCAGAAAATTACAGAGTAGCTTGAAAAGCTACTCTATTCCTGATTAATTGCATGGGGGCTGTTGGAACTAGCTTCATGCTCATCACTGTCACATCCTTAGACCTTAGGGTGTGCACCATTACATAAGACAAATCCAGTTGATCACAGGATATGCATATCCTTAAGTGACAGCACATCCTTATCAAAGCTATTAGCGAAAGCCTAACTAGCTAGGCTCAATTTTGGGCAACTCTCTATCTGAGGGGGAACTAATTAATCTGTGGATAATCACGAGACCAATTAAGTTGTTAACCGGCAGCAAGTGCATGTCTGATAAGGACGGCACCCAACTATGATATATATATGCCATGTGGGCCCATGCATTCTTGATTTGAGAGGTTTGTTAACAGTATGACATGTATATATCTGCTGGAGGTTCATGATATATTAGCTACTTCCTACACTGCATCTTTTGGTTTGCTTTGTGCTTGGAGAGTGGTCTAGAAAGCTAACCCAGGAAGCAAAATGATAATGATTAAAAGTGAATAGATGTTCCCCTTTGGGCTAGCTAGCTCTTAATCATGCATGGGACTTGTATGTATGGATGCATGCTGTTTAAAGCGGAGGCTATGTAGTAATGATGTATATGCATATGCCTAATTGCTTGCCAAAGCGACCCCTCTGGTTTTTATAGCCAATGTGGACAAAGATACAATCTTCAAAATATAATGGTGACCACCGAACACGGAATTTTCAGATCACGTACTACTGTATGATCATGATATAGACTTACCAAAAATCATATATGTAAGTTTAGAAACTATGAAAAAAGTCAAGTGTGTAAAGACGTAATACAAACACATGCATGTTTTGTTAGGAAAATATGACAGTCTCCATGCTTAGAAAAAATAAAGAAATTAAATAACTGTACACCATGTTATAGTAAGTAAAAATAATGTATGGATAAAGGGAATACAGATAAAGTACATACTTAACACATATGATCGTTAGTTTACCTTGACACGTGTCTGCTGCTATCTATACTCTGCATGTATGATTTGTATACTATTTTTGAAAACTTAGATTCTTTTCTTAAGTCACCAATATCATGATAATATGATACTAGGACCTGTTTGATATTCCTTGATGACTACCTAACTATTTGTTCTTTAACATAGTATAAAGCAAAAAAAGGTTAACACAAACAACTATTCAAAACAAATTTAGATGTATATTTATGTTTTCAGATATCCAGTAGGTAATAAACATATGGGGTAGTCAAAGTTTGGAAATGCTGACCACACCAATTTCCAAAATGTCTTTTTTTTCAAAAAATGGAGCGAGTACCTTTTGCTATGCATACCACACATACAACATACTGTGAAATTAGTTTGTATTGTTCATGCAATGATTTGGGGTATTATTTATCCAATTCATTTTTTTTGAACCATGCAGGAGTGCTGCATGTGTTATATTCCATGTTCAAATGCATGTGTTATATACTTATATTAGATAGCATGTGTTATATTTATCCAATTCATATATGCATCTCGATTAATTGGCAGTGTGTGTGACTACACGAGTCATCTCTGTAATTAAGCGTGTATGCATACCGACATACGTTCATTTCTTATCCTGAATTTAATCCGTGGGAGTACGTACAACTACGTACCATCAACTATTTGCCTATACCGATCAGTTGCTTTCAGTCCCACGTCACGAGCATTTTTATTCTACAGCGACTAGACTCACTGTAGACTGCATGATATGTCCTTATAAAGCATGTAATAATTTAGCATTTGAACATGGAAAGCAAACCCAAATTGAAAGCGAAAAAGGGAGGAGGAATTTCGATCATCCGATGGAGATGTGCCACAAGGAGAATTGGGATGAGGAAGTGACAGTGACCAAAGCAGATCAGGAGAGAAGGAGAGATCTAGCTGCTGGATGACAATAATCTCAACAAAAGAAATGCAAGATATTGGATGACCATATGAGTCAAAAAGGGGTTGAAAAAAAAACAAGGAAGCGCCGATTGTGATATGCTAACCTTCAACTTCCCTTTCTGAAAACGGTAACTGGGTCTGGTTGGGATCCGGTTCTGCTGATCCGTCCGACCAGTCCTTTAGTTTATCTGCTTGACAAATTTCATTACTCTTTCCAACCTTAAATACTTATCGTAGATTTAGTTAAAATATAGGATAAAATCTGTTTAGATTCATTGGACCCGTTAAAAGTATTTAGGGCCAGAGCGACTATTACAATTCAGTTCACATGATCATGCTGCTTTTGACTTGTAAAATTTTATAAAAAAGAGAATTCTGAAAGATTGACCGGTGTGACGTTGGTGTGATGTCAAAGTCACCGATTCTTGTGTACCTATCAATGTAGCATTTGTACAAGCAAGAACGAAACACGACGAACGGAATCAGACAGTACATGCTCCACAGAATCTACGGTAGTGCATCATGAACCTGACGCTACACAGAACTTCTATTTTTCAGATAATGTTGATACGAAACTTGTGGCCGCCAAACGAGCCGACAAGTTTGTTGTCTGGTCGCCTTGGCTGGGCATGTAACCTCGTTTGACTCTTTG
>NC_061509.1:4847990-4869887 GCF_022539505.1 Lolium rigidum | reverse complement strand
TCTTTTCTTCTATACGAATGGCCCAAAGGCATAAGATAACCTCAGAGCAGCAGCATAACTTAAAACCCATCTAAACCATGAAAAAAACATGAAGATAAAATAGGCATGATCGTCTTTAAATTTCCTTCTATAGTCAGAAAAAAAGCAGACTACTCGATGCATTGGTCAATGCGTTCTTTAAATTAACAGTACACATGGTTCATGTAAAAATATTGACCACATTATCTGTCGTTTTACCAAACCGCTCCTGTAATCGCGACCTCAGGTCCTTTCTAGCTTTGCCAAGCCTCTGATGTGTTTTTGCAAGGTACTCAGTAAAAGATACCGCTTCCAAAGTTTCAGTTCGAATTGGTTGGGCCAAGATCACTGAACTGTTCTTTTTTTTTCTACTGAATTCTGCAACAAATAATTTTCTTTCGTGCTGAAAGACAGATCGTTTCATTACACTTAGGACGTGTCTAGGGAGCACTCGGGTGCTGGTTTGTCCGCCCCGGCACTCGCCCCAAAAAAGGAAAGCACCAACCCCCGTTTCCCGAAAACGGAAGCAGCACACGCGTTACCTAACCAGCGCCCCAAATAACCACCACCGCATCCCCTCTCAATCGCCCAGATCCTTGTTCTTCGAGTCGTACTACTCGACTTCTTCTTGCACCTCCAGATCTCCATGGATCCTAGGATATGACTCAAGGCTGCCACTTTTGCAGATCACCAAAAACAGGCTCTCCCGTGAAGAAAAACAAAGTAAATTCTTCATCTCCTCCCTCACGTCTCAGCACCCCTCCCCGTGAAATTCCCCTCTCCATTGTAAAAAAAAGTAGCTCTGCTGCAGATCTCTTGAAGAACAACAATTACATCGTGGAAGAAACCTATAAAAACATCACAGGAAAAATTTCGATAGTTTTGCTACAACAACCACCCTGAAAATTGGAGCCCAGCAAACAAAGTTCTTCCACATAGTAAAACCAGTAGGATTTAACAAATTGTCCAGCAATTTCGTTGTCTTAGCTTGCCATACTTTTGACAAGGAGGACTGAATATTGCACACAACAAGTAGGATTTGGGGAACTAAAAAAGTAACATACAACATGGGTACAACACATGCCTTGGAATCGAGCAACTAACTAATTGTACATATCTCCACATGTAAGTAACACACCAAGAGGCAGCAGCAATTTAGATCATGGAAAAACTAGCAAGGGAAAATCCCAAGTTCAAGTAAATCATGTGAACACAACTATACGAAATCCAACACAGGTATATATGCCCCTAAATTTGGAAGTCAGGTTGTACGTACCCACAGAGTCCCATAAAAAGTACACAAACCTGAAATAGTAGCTGGTCAAGCAACTTAGTTATATTATAGATACAAGTAAATTGGAAAAATTGCTTCACCAGCTTCTGGTAACGCAGGTGAGAGCGCTTAGTCATCTCTTGTCTATCTGTTATTCCTCTGCAAAAAAAAACTACAAAATGAAAAACACAACCAGGAACATTTATTATTACCAAACTTAAAAGCTTGTCAGCTAGAAGCAACTTTCTAATCAAGATCATTACACAGCTAATGAGAGGCAATGCTCCTAAAACCAAAATTTTGTTGCATAGTAAAAAAGCGAACTTAGGTGGAAGTTAAGGACAATTTAGTCAGTTGAGAAAAAGTAACTTAACTGAAACTGAGTACTACTAATGGGAATTTAGTTGTAAATTTTAAAAAATAAGTTAGATTATGGTAAAACAACTTAGCCAAAAACAAAAAAGCAACGTAGTTAAATTATTAGTAAACTCAGGCATGCGCAGAAAAGCAACTTAGTTAAAACATTAGAAGAAGTTCCCTGCACATATAAACGAATTATAAAACAATATGCAACTTAAGCATGTTAGACCATAAAAAAAAAAAATTTAGTTATTCTCAATAACCAACTTAAGTATGGTGAACAAACAACTCAGTTAAAAAACAATATGCAACTTAAGCATCATGGAACATAAAAAGCAAAAGAACTTAGTTATTCTCAATAACCAACTTAAGCATGGTGAACAAAGAACTCAGTTATAAAACAGTATCCAACTTAAGCACGGTGAACAAACAACTCAGCTATAAAACAGTATCCAACTTAAGCATGTTGGACCATAAAAAGCAAAACAACTTAGTTATTCTGAGTAACCAATAAGCATCATGAACAACCAACTCATTTAGGGAACTTCTGACTTGTTCCTGGAACCCAGTGTGGTACGCTAAGGTGCATCACGACATTCAAAATGTCTCCAGCCAATCTAAATGCATCTATTGGATGTGTTTTGCTGTGATGCGTTGGTCCCTTTCCACTAGTAGGAACAAGTTCACTATTCAGGGTGCCTTCCCCACTCCACCACCTCACGTGCTTTCAAAAATGGCTTCATACCTGCAGGTCTGGAAAGCAGTGGCTAAGCGCAAGGATTGGAACTTGGGAGGTCTTGGGAGTTGCAATTTGGCAAGATCCGGGCTCTCTTAAGCGATCTTAGGGACAGACAGAACTACACTCATGTTGTAATCTTCGCCTTTTGCCCATCTTGTCTTTATCACTTTTTTCTCTGTTGAATTGAACTGGTTTGTAAGACTATTGCTGCGGTGACGTTTATTAATTTAAAGTTGGGTTCTACTCGAGCCTTCCGTTTATATAACAAACAACTCGGTTAAAAAAAACAGTATGCAACTTAACCATGCTGGACCATAAAAAGAAAAACAACTTACTTATTGTCAGTAACCAACTTAAGCATTCTGAACAAACAACTCAGTTAAAAAACAGTATGCAACTTCACTAATTGCAGTCGACAACTTAGGCATATTGATAATACAACTTGATTAAACCCATAGGAGAGCAACCTGCATAAATCATAGCATCAACCAAGAAAGAGCTAAAAAACTCCTCTAAGTAAATGTAATGTATCCAGTTTGTCTATTACATAGAAAAAACAACACTTATCAATTGACATTATGTGTAAGTCATCGCCCTGTGTCGAGAACCTAACAATTCCTCTGGTTCCTAGATGCACGCAACAAGCACATAAAGCTCCCCGAAGGGGATAAAGCAATTTGCGGAGTTGATGAATGTGAAGAACCTTGATGAGGCACATAAATGTTGCTGGAGATTGACGACTTTTCCACACCATCTTGCAGCTCCACGCAATGCTGCATGTATTGAACCTGATATCCTAACATGGCTGCTCCCCCTTGCATCACGCCAGGAGCACGATGGAGCTAGCACTGGATGTTTGGAGCACAACATGAGAGCATGTGGATTAATTTTGCTATCTATTGAGTTGTTGCACTGAAGAAGCAAAAACACACAGAAAGCAGAACTAACAGGCAAATCACATTTTTGCTCGATCCCCTCCACATGGAGACATTCAGTTCAGTATTTACCTTGTGGCAGACGAGGGAGCAACATGCCATACTCCTAGGTCCAGCTCCAGCGACTGTGTCGTCGAGGAGATCGGCAAACAACACGAGTCTGCGATTCAAGGGCACGCTGTTGTCGCTTCAGTGTAGAACCTGGTGGAGCTCCACCAGCTGCTCGCCGGAGCTCAGCCTCGCCTCCATGGCTGCCAGCACTACCTGGGGGCCGGTTGCATGTCGAGCCGCATGGACGCAGGGCAGGGCGGCTTCAGAGTGGATGGTCGAGCTCCACGACAGGACCAATCGACTGGCTGGGCTCCATGGCTGCCGCTGCAGATCCCATTGCTTGTGAGATGCATCCCGTTAACCGCGGACGCGCGCAGACCCGCTCTGCCATGGAGATCCACGCACGGTCGATTCCGGCCGCCGAGGTCGTCGCCCTCCCGCACAGATGCTCTACACCCCGCGCCCGTCCGCTCTCCAGCGATGAGCTCCCTTCCTCGCGCGCGCCCGCTCTTCGATGCCGGGACACGCGCTGAAATCTCTCGACGAACTCTGGAGATTGCGAGAGACAGACAGGAGAGGGGGGCGGAATGGGGAGGGAGAGAGAGGCATGTGGGCCACCCCTAGATGTCGTTGTCAGGTGTCAGCCGCTGTCGGAACGGAGCGGGTCTCTAGGCTTTCATCGCGCGCATCGGACGGCTCACGAGCGAGTGCTCGCTTTGTCTAAATAGCACCCGAGCGCTTTTTAGCACTTGGGTTACACTTATGTGTAATTTGGTGACGAAGAATGAAGCAACACAGAGAAATACTTGACACGCTGGACTGATTGCCATGCCAAAAGCTGTCCTGATAATACTGCACATCGAGAAACAACATATAATTTGGTGACTGAATCTAGCTGCAAATAGCTACAGAATTTTCCGTTGCTCATCATCATCCCCAACAATATCTACATTCTTGGTGTCCTGAATCATTGTTTATTCGGGGAGCATCTCTTCTGTTCTCTGGACTCCCAGTTCAGAAAAATAAAACTGAAGGAACTGAAGCGATGGAACAATCGGCGGAAACAATCTGGAACTATGTACTCTGGAACTGATCAAAGGCGAGCACCTTCACTAGTGTAATGTATACAGGATTCAGAGCTATGTGTAAGTAGTTTGTAATTTAGCATAGCAGTATCATGCAATCTGAGATTTCAGAGCTCTACTGAGTAATTTAACCAATCAACCATAGACCGTCTTGTACATGGGATTGTATAGGCAAAAAAGATAGGAAACAAAGACAACCTACCATTTGGTATGTACTGCAAATCTAGATTGCTATGATTTTTTCCTACCGGGAGAGTAACCACACGAAAGTCAAAAACTAGAGATGGAGCAATCTATACTTAGAATAGATTGGGCAATTCCCCGTTGCAATTATCAAGCCAAATAGCAAAGAGGTGGACACAAATTTTCAGTTTGATTTGGTTGGGGTGCGCCAGGCCTGGGCTGTAGTGCAACGCCCAGTCGACACATGAGAGGCCCAGCAGCAAGCTACTGTGGTGGCCTCTCCCCCACAAAAACTAAATTTAATATCGTTGTGGACTAATAGCCCACATATCAGATATTAAACTGATAAGAACAGATACTACACTTGATCTTAGCCAAAAGGCCGAGAAAGGTATGAATTTTCCTGTTGCCCTGCCCCTCCTTTTATAGCTCGCTCTACCGCCTCTCCTCTCCCCAGCAGCGAGGTGGGACTAAACCAACGAAGCAGCAATGCAGCGCTCGCCGGTTGAGCATACCGCCAGTCCGCCACTGGGTTTGCTTCCGTTTGGCACCACTGAAGCCTACTAAGAAAATAGCAGCCCATATGCCCTGGACGGCCCAGTAAAGTTACCACGAGAAAAAAAAAAGCTACATACTGGAGTACTGGACCAGAGTTGCTAGAGACTAGAGTACATACGTATAGATACATGTTAAAACGGGAGACAGAGGTGCAGCTATAGACTTTTTGCGTTCCCCGCAAAAAAAAAAATAGACTTTTTGCGTGACAGCAATAGAATTTACCAGGGCGATTGTATTTCCAGAGATCACTAATCCAGTCATTTGCCATTTTCATTAATACTTTTGTTGTATTACATAGCTCAATTTTTTTACCATTTTCATTAATACTGGAGTAGAGAATAGGTTTTATGCAATTGCCTAGGACAAGTCCTAGGTCTTTAATCATTACAAAACTACTTTCGTTGTATTACATAGCTCAATTTTTTTTTGCCCCGGCTAAACACCATGACCTTGCCGCTTCTTTGGTCTTTCTTTTATGATGATGGCCACGGAAGATGAATGATGTTGGAAGACCCGAGCATTTTGCTCGGTATTATCAAGAAAGCCATTGCTTTTCTTCATTTTCCTTATTCAAATGCCACCTTAGTCCACCAATCATTAACAAAAGGTTCGGTGACCCAAAGAGTTGGAGAGATATTTTGAACACCACACCAGGCAAGGATTTCTTCCCAAATTCTTATGGTAAATCTACACTTGTATAAGAGATGCGCCGCTGATTCTTGGACTTGGTTACATAGAGGGAAATTTCCCCAATTTAGCCAACCTCTTCTCGCAACGCAGTCTGCCGTCGAAATATTATCTTGCATCACCAACCATGCAAAGAATTTACATTTCGGGGGAGCCCAAACCTTCCAAACCAAGGCGTTGAGAGTTGTGGAGGTGAGGCCTTTGACTTGCATTATGTATGTTGAGGATGCACAATATTGTCCATCCTAGTGAATTTCCAAGTAATTGTATCTTGCACATCTTGCATGAGATGGACATCGGAGAGAAACTTCCAAAGAGTAACAAATTGTTGAATGTTCTCCATGTCCAAACCATGGGAGATATCAATTTCATTGATCCAAAAGTTGTTCTCAAGAGCTTTCTTAACCGTGCATGCCTTCCTTTTTGATTTTTTGTAAAGCTTGGATGCAATATCGGCCATGACCATGAAGCCAAGAAGAGGACCAAAACTTGGCCTTTTCTCCACTTCTAATCATGACAAAAATAATCGCCGCCAAGATTTCCCGATCTTTTTTCATTACAAGGATTTTCAAGCGCTATACAAGCCTTATCTCATCAACCCATTTGAGTCATAGCCATCTTAACTAGAGAGCGGCGGAAAATCTTTTGAGATGGAGAATACCTAGACCTCCAAGCTTGGTGGGGCGGCATACCTTTTCCCAATTAACTTTTCATTTTCCACCAGTGACCTTATCACACCCCGCCCACAGGTATGCACGAATAAGAGCAATGAATCTTTGTATGACCTCTTTTGGGAGGTCAGTGGAGGTAATGTGTTCGGATGTGAGGACTACTCTAACTAAGACTCTTCTACCGGCAACACTGACGTTCTTTCAATTTCTGGATGCAAAATTTCTGGCTATCTTGTCTTCAAGATCTTGTAAATCCTCTCTCTTAAAATGAGTGACAATCAAAGGTAGGCCCAAGTATCACATTGGGAACTTTGTTTTCCGGTTGATACTTGGAGACATGAACAAAACAATTGACCACTTGAAGTCGAAAAAATTGCCCCGCAAAATATGATGATTTTTTTTGTTGGTTCATTCCAATTTTGTGCTTGTACTCTTTTGTTTAGAAATAAAATCTTTTGTTAACATTTTTAGTCATTTCTAAAAATATTGACTTATGCACATAGGGTAGTATACCATGTACCTGCAAATTTCCATGAGAAAACATGCATGCAGGTTTGTGATCTTCACAAAAAAATCACAAGAAGCAAGAATACTTGACACCATTGATCAATGGATCTTGGATTCTTTAAATTAACAGTCAATATCAACATCAACATCCACTGGAGCTTATTACATTTACTCTGTAACAAATTAATTCTTTACAACATAATGTACTACATCCGGCCGAAGACAGAAAATAAATGGAACAAATGTCAGTGTATAACAATAGAACTAGTACGGTCATTTGTATTCTTGGAAGTTGACATGCCCGGTGGCTTTGGGCATGTTCGACAGCTTCCTATAGCATGCACAGAAATAAAAGGGGTTTCAGTATTACTGATAAAGAAATACTTGCATACTAGTAAAAGCATTGTGCAGTTGAGACTTGAGGGCATCATCTTCTGACCAAAGATGCCAATTTGGCACACGCCGCAGCGCAGCGTAAAGTTGAACCTTCCTGCGAATTGCATGCTAACCAAAACTCAGTAAAATTTCTACTCAAATCTCATCTTGATTTTTAATCAGACGACGTATTATAGCAAAATAAATGTACTATTTGCAAGCCCCTTGAGGTGCTTTCTGACAGTATCGGGAGCAGAAGGGGTAAGATCAAAACGACTGCTCAGGAGCAAGCTGAAAGATCAAAAAATATACTACTAGGGAAACTATTTAGCACCGCATCTACATGAACTCTAGAACAGGTTACATGCATTTTCATTATTTCTAGTGCATATCTTACAGAGCATCAGAATTCCCCCTAAACATTCCACATTACTTTGGCTGAATCTATATCAGTTGGACTGTTGGAATGGGCAACAGTATTGTGCGCTACCTTGTATATATATGGAATTAAGAGGACTGAGTTCTAGCTGCAAATAGCTACAGGATTTTCCGTTGCTCATCATCACCCCCCACCATGATAGCTTGCGGAAGATTCGAGCAAGATCTACATTCAGCAAACTTGGTCTACTGAATCAGTGTTTATTCGGCAACGTTTAGTTCAGAAGAGTAAAAGTGAGGTAACTGTACGTTAGCATTGCAGTATCATGCAGTCGAGATTATAGAGCCGTAACTGAAGGCAACCCTACCGATCGCATCAATCCAGAAATTTCAGCTAAAGTTTACAAGTTGTGCAAATCTAAATTTTGCAGCCGAAGTTTTGAACTACGGTGAAGGAGTTCATACAAATTTTCAGTTTGAATTGGTTGGGGTGCTCCGGGCCTGGGCTGTAGTGCAAGGCCCAGGCGACACTTGAGAGGCCCAGCAGCAAGCTACTGTAGTGGCCCCTCCCCCACAAAAAATAAATTTAATATCGTTGTGGACCAATGGCCCACATATCAGATATTAAACTGATAAGAACAGATACTACACTTGATCTTAGCCAAAAGGCCGAGAAAGGTATGCTTTGGAACGCTGCCCTCCGCCTCTTCTTATAGCCTCCTCGACCGCCTCTACTCTCCCCAGCAGCGAGGTGGGACTAAACCAACGAAGCAGCAGCACAACGTGTTGACGCTGGAGCACACCGCTTCTGCGCTTCCCTTCCGTTGGCAGCTTTGACAAAGCCCAACAAGGAAACAGCAGCCCACGTATGCTTGGACGGCCCAGTAACGTTACCTCGAAAATAAAAACAGCTACATACTGCGATACTGGACAAAATTCCTAGAGTGCTACGTTCACATGATTAATGATTATATGCCTAGCAAAACTCTCCTCAGAAAAATAAAATAACTGGTTCAGATTGTATTGTATCGTATCCCCAAAATGAGAAAGGAAAAAAGGAACGGGCTCAAGTTATCTTCAGCTTATCTCACAACCATCCCAACGTACCAATTTCGCATTTAGCTTGGCGGTGTTCTTTCTCCGAAATCAAAGAGAGTATGTAGGGAGGCTGATTTCGTGCTCCCAGCCTTGCTAGCACACTTTCGTTTAGAAAAACGTAAGAAAACTAGTGTTAGCATTTTAGCCATCTCTGCAAGAAATCCATTCAAGCACATATACTATGTACGTACCTGCAAGTTTCCATGAGAAAACGTGCAGGTTTTGTGATCTTCACAAAAAAGATCATAACAAGCAGACCACTCGATGCATTGATCAATGGATCTTGGATTTCTTTAAATTGACAGCCAACATCAACATCCAAACTGGGGCTTATTAAATTTACTCTGTAACAGATTAATGTTTTTACAACACGATGTACCATATCCGGCCCGAGAAGAAAATAAATGGAACAAATGAGTGTACAACAACAGAACTAGTATATATCTTCTACGGTCATTTGTATTCTTGGAAATTGACATGGCCAGTGGCCTGCGCATGCTCGACAGCTTCCTGCACATAAAAAAGAAATGCTTTCAGTCTTACTGATTAAAAAAAATCCTACAGCTTGGTACAAACTTTGCGTAGTTGAGACTTAGAATCTCACCTTTTGACCAACGACGCCGATTTGGCACACGCCGCAGCGCAATGTGAAGCTTCCAGTGTCTGTGTAGCTTCTCTTCCTACGATTTGCATGCGCAACCAAAGTCAGTAACATTTCTACTCAAATCTTATCTTGGTTTCTAGTCAGATGACAGATTGCTACACAGCAAACAGACTATTTGCATGCCCCTTTGAGCTACTTTCTGACATTCTTGGGGGCATAAGGGGTGAGCTAAAACAAGTACTCATGATCATGCTGAAAGATTAGGAGAAAAAAACTATGAACTATAGCTATTTTGCACCACATAAACTACACAACAGGTTACATGCATTTTTTTAATTATTTCTAGTGCATATT
This sequence comes from Lolium rigidum, assembly GCF_022539505.1. Lineage (NCBI taxonomy): Eukaryota > Viridiplantae > Streptophyta > Magnoliopsida > Poales > Poaceae > Lolium > Lolium rigidum. The sequence goes on along the minus strand of NC_061509.1, from coordinate 4,860,011 downwards.
TTACATTGTGTTAGAACTACCTTCAAACGCATTGCTCATTAGAATGATCAGTTGAACTACTCACCAGTGGCCATTAGCCACAGAACCCAACCAATACTCTGAAGTGTTCAAAACACAAGGTTACATGCTAAAGTAAGTTTTCTGTTTGCGCACACTGAGATGAATACATACCTATTTGCCTCCTTTGCTAAGTTAAGAGCAAGGCCCTCTACTGGACCAATGGAACGGTTACGGTCGACAGGGTATATGGTCTGATCAAATTCTTCGGGTGCTCCTTCAAATGGAGACATCTGAATTTATATCAATAGAAAACAGATAATATTAGTTAAAACCGTATTGTGTCTATTCCAATAGTGGATTATTATCATGAAAACTTACTGCTAAAGCATCATAATGCAACCCATCATAAATGAGCATGGCCCTCTCACCGTAGTTCTTCTCCTGTGTGAAGGGACGATAATCTAAGAACTAGCAAATGATTCCAGAGAAACAAAGAAAAGTAAGCATATAATGCTGACCTGACCATACAGATCGCAGCGTGTTGTCTGGATGTCATATGCAGCAATTTCACGCCCATAATATTCTGACAGAATTGAAAGTTCTATGGCACCTTCAAAACCAGAGAAAATATACATGAAATTAGTGAAATAAGAAACACACACCCTGAATTATCATGAAAACTACCGTAGAAGAATTTTTCTTTATGAGAACTAGGGTTAATGTATGTAACAGACGCTGAACAGAAACACGTCTATTGACCATTGGAGTGCTAATATCATGTCGCAAATGGTTGTTTTGCACCACAAAACCCATAACAGAACATTTGAAACTAATTAGTAGATTATGAACTAATGGAGGCTTATAGTTTTATGGTGGAGATGCCTATCAAGGAATGATGAGCTCTTGAGTATCGATAGTTTTCATGGAATAAGTTCCCAACATTATGTTTTTTCTTGGGAAAAGAGGATATCTACAAAAACATTGGAACATGATATACGAATTTGCATGATACAAATCTCCAAACAACATTGTACAAGAACCCTTCAAAGTAGTTTTAACATTAATATTGATGTACAAGATTAATGGTGCTGAAACTCACCTCCCCACTTTTCAGAATCCAAAATCCAAGCACAATACGCTTCATTTGGTTTTCCAAGAAATACTTCATTGTACTTTTCAGGATCACTTGCAACTGCTGCTGCTATGACCTTCAAGCAAACGGAGAGTAAAAAGTAACAGAGTTAACCCTGGAAGGTAAGCAAAAAGCCAATAACAGGTACAGTCCTATAATACATGCATAACAGTTTCTGCCTAAAAGGACCAATATGATGTAAAAACTAAAAAGTGATGATTCATTTATCCTAGCAGTAAGGTCATCTTTGATTATGTTTGTCCTTGTTTTCTACTGATAGATTGTTAAACTTTGATGTTCTCAACAATGTTAATACTTTGTGGTGTTTTGCAAACTTGGATCAGAAGTAGAATCATGCTGATTAGAGCTTACCATTCTAAAATCGATCTAGGGTACTTCATAAGCATGCTATATATTGGTATGCTCTTTCTACTGTACATTAAATGTGGCGTGGTTCATTTTTCCGTCAAAACTCAAAACCAGCGGTATGATCATCAGAACTTCATTGGTTGTTTTGGCTGAAAGGGTCTGATGCGGGTTTGAGAACAGTACAGAGAACAGATCAGCTGCCTGATATTAATGGAACAGGTACAGGTAAAATTCCTTTAGGACTTCTTTCATGGCATGTGTTGATTAGCTAACGCAATAAGATTCCAGTGGCTCCAAGAACCTATCAGTTAGTTGAGTGTTGTTACATCATTTTGTGAATTCTTGCAAGTTGATGTTCGAAAAAACATATGCGCAGGCTATGTGATGTTCACTGTATGTGTTACTGACTTCAAAAGACTACAAACACTGAAAAGCAGGGGAAAAAATGAACAGGTAGCAGGCTGCTAAACAGTTATTCTAAGCAGTTATTACCTGTCTGAGCTCATAAGCCTTATTTCTGTTGTGTTCCATCACATAACTGCATCAAGAGAGGTATCGGAAAGTACAATGAGCAACCCCATCATCCACAAAATCATATCTTTATAGTACTACTAAAGAATGTTAAGAATCCATACCCGATGGCATTGAAGAGGCAGCTGTTGTCTGAAGGGATGACTCTCCTCACAACCACGCCTTCCATTTCTTCCCACTCAGCTAGGAAGCGTCCTCCGAATCACTGAAACGGCGAAAGAAGATTTTTTTTAAAAAAAAACTGCGCTCAACCAGGACGGGCAACTCAGCTGCATACTGCTAGATCCCAACCAACAACTTTCAGTCTAAACAGAGGCGCTCAGATCACTGAAACAGAAAGCGGCAGACGACAGCCCGCGGGGCGCGGGTCGACAGTTTCGCTTGGGACAAGATTCCAATGTCTAGTGAAATGGCAGTGGTACGCGAACGGCGCCTAAGGCTCCCGGACGGCGTAGTAACCCGGGCAAGACATTATCCACCCACTAACCAACAACCAATTCCATCCAATCTTATCGGAATTCAGATGGCAGGCAGAGACTCGATGGAATTCGGATGCTCGTCAGACACGGCGAACAGGAAGCAAGCGCGCGGGTCCACGTTTACAGGACCTGCCGGACCTGGCATGGCATGGCAAGCATGCAGACGGCACGAGCAGGAGATGAGCGCACGTACCGGGGAACAGGGCGCCGGATTCGGCTGATGGCCGCGCAGGGGCGTCTCGGGGAGGCGGCTGCTTCGGCCGAATCGGCGGAGCTCTGAATTGGGTGAGGAGGAGCGACGTGAGGAAGGGGATGATGCGGAGGGAGGAAGAAGGGGATGTGCGAAAGCGGCGAGCCCGAAATGGGAAAGAAAGAAGGCGACGGAAGGAAGAAAGGAACCTCTGATCTGGAGCAGGAACGCAAGTTGGCCGGATCTGTTTGGTGGCTGCCCTGGCCAGCACTGGCCCAGGCCACCACCAACAACCCAACGGCCCAGGCATCCCTCAATTTTTTTTTTAAAGTAAAGCTTTTCATATGCTTAAAAGCCAATATAAAGGTTTCTTTCGCTTTTGAGATGCAAAAGGAGTGGATATGTCTCATCCCGAGAGATGCAAATATGGTGGCGCACATTTTAGCTAACTATGCTTATAATTCGGAAGAAATTTTAGTGTGGGACGGCGATCCTCCGGAATTTATTTTACCTTATTATTATGTCATGTAAGACTTTAATAAAAATCCACTAGGAATTCCTTAAAAAAACAATATAGCTAGTTTTTAAAGAACGATAATTTTAATAAACATAATCCTTGTCACATCTGGTAGAAAGATATTCATGAATAAAAAAGAGGCATAAAAACAAAATCTGGTGCACCAAATTTTCCTTTTCCACACATGACACAAAACGTATCTTATATCTACGGAAAAATCGCATGTACGCTTCGAACATGAATAAACAAAAAAAGATGTACAATTAAGATGAAAAATATGACATTACAAATCCTACCTCTCGCATGAATTAAAACCCAAGAATCTGTACTAGAATCTTTTGGGTTGCAATACAAAAAACACAGGAACTGTTCTGTAGCATTAGGTGCAAGCTGTAGTTTTCATATCACGGGAGTAAAGGAAAACATCCATAGCCTCTAATTAAGGTTCAAAAGAGTTACATGGGACTGATTTCAAATACTAGAGAATTTCAAACATTTCAGTTCTTCGAAATTTTACCTCGAGGGTGATGGGTTTTGCCCACGGACGGATCACTCCAAAATGTCACGTCACCTGCACACGGAAACTTCTGGCCAGGGGAGGCACCTAGCGATGCCCTCTACTTTCTTCCTATTTCTCTGAGCTGTTACACGGTCTGATCTTACAATCTTACGGACCTAGGGCGTGTGCTTTTATACACGCATATAGGTAACCAGACCAAAGACCTAAACCTACTCGGACTAAGTAATGTACGTATACCACATCTTTCAAATCGACTAGGACTTGACCTCGTTGCATTGCATGACACGGACACGGCTTGCAAGTCCTAACCTGACTCTAATTAACACGTACACACAATCACGCATGAATCCACAACTCTGACCGACTCCATTTGTCGATCAAGATTGCCTCGAACATTGAGTTTGTTTTGTTTTAGCAATAGAGACCATGATAATTTTTCTTATACAGTCTATTATTAGATGTACGCAGTTCCAAAGGGGAAAAAACTTCGTATAGTCTGTGGTTGACGTTTCCTTCTTCTGCTCTAGGGCCATACCGTCCCACCGTCCTGCTCGCCATCGCTACCCCAAACGGCCAAACCCCCTCTTCTTCCTCGTCACGCTACCCCTGGGATTGGAAGCTTATGTTTCACATAAAAGGTAGATATATTCGGACGAACCTGAACGAGAAGGAACATGCCCCTACTCGTTGGCCCAAGAGTTACACTAGACAGGTGTTGTGGCCCAACAGACACTACATGAAACCGTCAATGTGCCGACGGCCAAAACTTGTGCCGACGGTTTTTTATCAGGACCGTCGGTACATGTCCCGAACAGGGCAGGCCAAGAAAAAGGTCGTCGGCACAGCAAAGCCATCGGCACCGGAAAGTTTATACCGACGACCACCATTGGCACAAAAAAAGGCCATCGGCACAGGCTAGGTCAAGCCGTCGGCACTGGAACGCTGTCGGCAGAGGGGTCTCTGCCATCACGGTGAGGTGACACCGTGAATTTTTTCCCCTCTATCCCTATGCCGACGGCCAAGCTTCGGCACAAGCCCTGAACTTTTTTCCCCTCCACGCCCCCCCCCGGATCGCCTTTTTTAAGTTTAAACCGAATGGCAGAAAATGATAAAAAAAATTAAAAAAATCGTTTGAGATCCATGTATGTTACGCAACCTACTATTAGGGAAATTAACAAATATGAATTTTAAGTTTTTTTTTTTTGCAAAAAAAGTTTATTTCTCGGTAATTTTTTTGCATACGACATTGGAAAAATGTATAACCTATCAAAATAATTGTCTCAAAAAGTTATACCCGAATTCACCATAGTTTACCTGGTTGCCATTTTTTTTTAGATTCTCAAAATTCCAAATGGAAATATGAAAGCAGGAAGATTTTTATTTTTGCCAGAAACTCAGGATTTTTGTTTTTTATTTTTTAAAATTAATAATTGTATTCTGCATAAAAATATTATTACTTAATCATCGATGTTTATCTAAATAGTATTTAAAATTTAAAATAATAAAGATTTGTGATATCACGGTCTAAGGGTTAATAGGATTGATATGATATGTACTAGTGTGAGGATGGGTGATCAAACTGGAAAGTTTGACCAACCTAAGATAAAGTGTAGCTAGATTTAAAATAATTTATGTTAGAGACTTGAAAAAAATTGATTTTTTAAAATACATTTTAAACAGAATTTCCAAACATCCGTTAGTTCTATGCCAATAATTTTGCCTTTGACACAAGATGCTATGCCGATAGCCAGGTTATGCCGACGGTAAATGGATCTGTGCCGAGATCATATTATGCCGACGGCTTCTGGCCGTCAGCACCTTGACTAGTTTATGTTTCGGATTGTATTTAAACCTTGTATAAATATGGTTGCTTAATTTATAAAGCATGACAAAGACCTATTTTGACGCCCGAGAAATTTTAATAAGGCAAAAAACATGGTGGAGCTCCTGCGACGCCCTCCCTCCGCCCCAGCCGCCGGCGGCGGCAATTCCCTGCCCTCCCCCGCGCGCCGCTGTGCCCTCCCCCCAGGTAGCCTCAGCCTCGTCGTCCTCCTCCCTCCTTCTACCGCCCGGATTCGACTCCCCTAACGCTTTTCCGCCCGAGTTCTGTTTTGGGAGCCTCCAGATCCGAGAACCTCTCGTCACCGACACGGCGCCGGCCGCTGGCCTCATCCTCTTCAATGGTCCCGGAGACGCCGGATCCGCGGCGCCCCTCGAGCCCTGCGCCTCCCCCTGGCACTGCTCCGCCTGCCCCCTGCTCTACCGTGGGCACTCAAGGCGGTGGCCTTCAAGACGGTGGGTGGCGCTGCCAGCCACCACCACGCGGGGGCGTCTTCTCCAGCTGGCTTCCACCCCTGCTCTCGACGGATTCGCATTCACTGCGGGTCACCTCGGATGTGGCGGCCCATGCCCCTTGCCCCCGCACGCCGGAGCCTACGGGCGGGGCTCGAGACCGACCGGCGGCCCGGTTCGCCGGCGCACCGGTGGAGGAAGCCGAGATCGCCTCGCTGCATTCAAGGCGAGGGCGTTGGCATTCAAGCCGGCCTCTCCTACTCGCTCACATTCAAAGGGAGAGGAAGGGAGACAAAGTTAAGGAGAGAAGCAGAGAGTGCTTCCGTTGCTTCACCATCGGCCACATCGCACTCCACTGCCGAAACCCAGTCCGTTGCCGCTACTGCTATAAGCTCGGCCATACGGCCAGAGTCTGCCGCCGCCGCCTCCGTGACCTGCGCGACCACTCCAGGCTCCAGAACAACAGCCAAGATCAAGAGCTCCCACCTCCGCCACCGCCGGGCCGCCCATCCTCTGAGCAAGCTCCGCCACCGCCTCCTCCTGGGCTCCCGCCCGCCGACGCCATCCGCATCATCATGCCGCGCATCGGCGACCCGGCCGCACGCCCTGCGGAGGGCCACGCCGTCGTCGCTGCTTCGCCGGCTGATACGTCTCCGACGTATCGATAATTTCTTATGTTCCATGCCACATTATTGATGATATCTACATGTTTTATGCATACTTTATGTCATTTTTATGCGTTTTCCGGAACTAACCTATTGACGAGATGCCGAAGGGCCAGCTTCGTTGTTCTGCTGTTTTTGGTTCCGAAATCCTAGTAAGGAAATATTCTCGAATTGGACGAAATCAACGCCCGAGCATCCTATTTTTCCACGAAGCTTCCGGAACACCGAGAGCCACCGGAGGAGCCCCGGTGGGCCCGGATGATAGGGCGGCGCGGCCGGGGCACGGGCCGCGCCCCTATTGTGTCACCACCCCGTCGGCCCTCCGACTCCGCCTCTTCGCCTATTTAAGCCTCCTCGACCTAAAACCTCGATACGGAAAAGCCACGGTACGAGAAACCTTCCGGAGCCGCCGCCATCGCGAAGCCAAGATCCGGGGGACGGGAGTCTCCGTTCCGGCACGCCGCCGGGACGGGGAAGTGCCCCGGAAGGCTTCTCCATCGACACCACCGCCATCTTCATCAATGCTGCTTGTCTCCCATGAGGAGGGAGTAGTTCTCCATCGAGGCTAAGGGCTGTACCGGTAGCTATGTGGTTCATCTCTCTCCTATGTACTTCAATACAATAATCTCATGAGCTGCCTTACATGATTGAGATTCATATGATGATGCTTGTAATCTAGATGTCATTATGCTAGTCAAGTTGATTTTACTTATGTGATCTCCGGAGACTCCTTGTCCCACGTGTGTAAAGGTGACGAGTGTGTGCACCGTGTGGGTCTCTTAGGCTATATTTCACGGAATACTTATTCGCTGTTATGAATGGCATAGTGAAGTGCTTATTTATATCTCTTTATGATTGCAATGTGTTTTGTATCACAATTTATCCGTGTGCTACTCTAGTGATGTTATTAAAGTAGTTTATTCCTCCCGCACGGTGTAATGGTGACAGTGTGTGCATCGTGTAGTACTTGGCGTAGGCTATGATTGTGATCTCTTGTAGATTATGAAGTTAACTATTGCTATGATAGTATTGATGTGATCTATTCCTCCTTTCATAGTGTGAAGGTGACGAGTGTGCATGCTATGTTAGTACTTGGTTTGGTTATGTTGATCTGTTATGCACTCTAAGGTTATTTAAATATGAACATTGAATATTGTGGAGCTTGTTAACTCCGGCATTGAGTGTTCGTGTAATCCTACACAGTTAGTGGTGTTCATCATCCAACAAGAGGGTGTAGAGTCTAGCATCTATTTATTTATTCTGTTATGTGATCAATGTTGAGAGTGTCCACTAGTGAAAGTATGATCCCTAGGCCTTGTTCCTAAATATCTGCTATCGCTGCTTGTTTACTTGTTTTATCGCATCTTTACTTCCTGCAATATTACTACCATCAACCGCACGCCAGCAAGCACTTTTCCGGCGCCGTTACTACTCGCTCATATTTATTCATACCACCTGTATTTCACTATCTCTTCGCCGAACTAGTGCACCTATTAGGTGTGTTGGGGACACAAGAGACTTCTTGCTTTGTGGTTGCGGGGTTGCATGAGAGGGATATCTTTGACCTCTTCCTCCCCGAGTTCGATAAACCTTGGGTGATCCACTTAAGGGAAACTTGCTGCTGTTCTACAAACCTCTCGCTCTTGGAGGCCCAACACTGTCTACAAGAATAGAAGCACCCGTAGACATCAAGCACTTTTCTGGCGCCGTTGCCGGGGAGGTAAGGTAAAAGGTATTCACATCCTCCGACTACTAAGTTATTTCCTAGTCTTGTTGCCGGTGTGTGAGTGCTCGAAGATATTTCCTTTAGATCCTGCAATTGCATCTTTTGTTTCTTGTTTACACTAGTTTGGCATAATGGACAACAATGAGCTTCTTATTCTATTTCCTGATTTAAGACATGGATGGTTTGATGCGAAAATTAAAAAACCTATGGAACATATTAGTACGAACGCTTTGAACACCATTGTTGCTAATGATATGGAAAATTCTAAGCTTGGGGAAGCTGGCTTTGATGAGCATGATATTTTTAGTCCCCCAAGCATTGAGGAGAAAATTTACTTTGATGATACTTTGCCTCCTATTTATGATGATTATAATGATATTGGTCTTTTAGTGCCGCCTACTATGGAGGATAAAGTTTATTATGATTATACTATGCCTCCTACACTTGATGAGAATAATAATGATAGCTACTTTGTTGAATTTGCTCCCACTACAACTAATAAAATTGATTATGCTTATGTGGAGAGTAATGACACTTTTATGCATGTGAATAAGAATGCTTTATGTGATACTTATATTGTTTAGTTTGTTCATGATGCCACTGAAAATTATTATGAGAGAGGAAAATATGGTTGTAGAAATTTTCATGTTACTAAAACACCTCTCTATATGCTGAAATTTTTGAAGCTACACTTGTTCTATCTTCCTATGCTTGTTACTTTGCTCTTCATGAACTTGTTTATTTACAAGATTCGTATGCATAGGAAGCATGTTAGACTTAAATGTGTTTTGAATTTGCTTCTTGATGCTCTCTTTTGCTTCAATTCTTATTTCTTGCGAGTGCATCATTAAAATTGCCGAGCCCATCTTAATGGCTATAAAGAAAGAACTTCATGGGAGATAACCCATGTGTTTATTTTGCTACAGTAGCTTTGTTTTATATTTGAGTCTTGGAAGTTGTTACTACTATAGCAACCTCTCCTTATCTTATTTTATTGCATTGTTGTGCCAAGTAAAGTCTTTGATAGCAAGGTTCATACTAGATTTGGATTACTGCGCAGAAACAGATTGCCTCCGTCACGAATCTGGGCAGAATTCTCTGTAGGTAACTCAGAAAAATCTGCCAATTTACGTGCGTGATCCTCAGATATTTACGCAACTTTCATTAAATTTGAGCATTTTCATCTGAGCAAGTCTGGTGCCACTTTAAAATTCGTCTTTACGGACTGTTCTGTTTTGACAGATTCTGCCTTTTATTTCGCATTGCCTCTTTTGCTATGTGGGATGGATTTCTTTGTTCCATTGACTTCCAGTAGCTTTGTGCAATGTCCAGAAGTGTTAAGAATGATTGTGTCACCTCTGAACATGTGAAATTTTGATTATGCACTAACCCTCTAATGAGTTTGTTTCGAGTTTGGTGTGGAGGAAGTTTTCAAGGGTCAAGAGAGGAGGATGATATACTATGATCAAGAAGAGTGAAAAGACTAAGCTTGGGGATGCCCCCGTGGTTCATCCCTGCATATTTCAAGAAGACTCAAGCGTCTAAACTTGGGGATGCCCAAGGCATCCCCTTCTTCATCGACAACATTATCAGGTTCCTCCTCTGAAACTATATTTTTATTCAGTCACATCTTATGTACTTTACTTGGAGCGTCTGTGTGCTTTTGTTTGTGTTTTTGTTTGAATAAATGCTTGTGTGGGAGAGAGACACGCTCCGCTGGTTCATAGTTTTTAATGTTCATGGCGAAGGTTAAAACTGCTTCGTTAATTGTTATATGGTTGGAAACGGAAAATGCTACATGTAGTAATTGGTAAAATGTCTTGGATAATGTGATACTTGGCAATTGTTGTGCTCATGTTTAAGCTCTTGCATCATATACTTTGCACCTATTAATGAAGAAATACATAGAGCTTGCTAAAATTTGGTTTGCATAATTGGTCTCTCTAAGGTCTAGATAATTTCTAGTGAAGAGTTTGAACAACAAGGAAGACGGTGTAGAGTCTTATAATGTTTACAATATGTCTTTTATGTGAGTTTTGCTGCACCGGTTCATCCTTGTGTTTGTTTCAAATAACCTTTCTAGCCTAAACCTTGTATCGAGAGGGAATACTTCTCATGCATCCAAAATCCTTGAGCCAACCACTATGCCATTTGTGTCCACCATACCTACCTACTACATGGTATTTCTCCGCCATTCCAAAGTAAATTGCTTGAGTGCTACCTTTAAAATTTCCATCATTCGCCTTTGCAATATATAGCACATGGGACAAATAGCTTAAAACTATTGTGGTATTGAATATGTACTTATGCACTTTATCTCTTATTAAGTTGCTTGTTGTGCGACAACCATGCTCCTGGGGACGCCATCAACTCTTTGTTCAATATCATGTGAGTTGCTATGCATGTCCGTCTTGTCTGAAGTAAGGGAGATTTACCACTCATTTAATGGTTAGAGCATGCATAATGTTAGAGAAGAACATTGGGCCGCTAACTAAAGCCATGATCCATGGTGGAAGTTTCAGTTTTGGACATATATCCTCAATCTCATATGAGAACATTAATTGTTGCTACATGCTTATGCATTAAAGAGGAGTCCATTATCTGTTGTCTATGTTGTCCCGGTATGGATGTCTAAGTTGAGAATAATCAAAAGCGAGAAATCCAAATGCGAGCTTTCTCCTTAGACCTTTGTACAGGCGGCATAGAGGTACCCCTTTGTGACACTTGGTTAAAACATGTGTATTGCGATGATAATCCTGGTAATCCGAGCTAATTAGGACAAGGTGCGGGCACTACTAGTATACTATGCATGAGGCTTGCAACTTGTAAGATATAATTTACATGATACATATGCTTAATTACTACCGTTGACAAAATTGTTTCATGTTTTCAAAATAAAAGCTCTAGCACAAATATAGCAATCGATGCTTTCCTCTTTGAAGGACCTTTCTTTTACTTTTATGTTGAGTCAGTTCACCTATTTCTCTCCATCTTAAGAAGCAAACACTTGTGTGAACTGTGCATTGATTCCTACATACTTGCATATTGCACTTGTTATATTACTTTACATTGACACTATCCATGAGATATACATGTTATAAGTTGAAAGCAACCGCTGAAACTTAATCTTCCTTTGTGTTGCTTCAATACCTTTACTTTGATTTATTGCTTTATGAGTTAACACTACAAGAGATGGGGGATTTGTTGACGAAAACCCTGGTGACAAAAATGCATACCGTCATGGATGTGTCCTTATAGGTGACGAATTCATCTTTCGTCAAGCATTTAAGGTAATGCTTGACGGTATGATTTGTCGTCAAGAAAAATCGTCACCCATTACCCAAGCGGGAAGGGCTTCCATCGTGTCCGTTAATAGGTGACGAAATCAAAGATCGAGGTGACGAAATATTACTAAGTTACTTTATTAAATGTTATTAGTTTTATATATCATGCGTGACCCAGGTTGTCGGGAACATATTTAATTAAGTAAAAATTGTGGTTTGGAAGAATCGAACAAGGGCTTCGGCGTGACCGACGAGGAGTCTTACCGCTAAGGTAGATATGGAATTTTGATCCGGATCCGTAAGTAGTCTATTCTAC
>NC_061509.1:4825492-4847890 GCF_022539505.1 Lolium rigidum | reverse complement strand
ATCATGCATGAGGCTTCATATGTTATTCACAAAATTTCCCTGATAAAATGGCGTGGGGGTAGCTTAGGCTAATTCTCGTCCTCCTATCTTCCGTGCCTGCGTCCAAGATCCTTCCATTTTAGGTGCTGCTTTTAACACGTGGATTTTTCTGTTTTATGTGGTTATTAAACTACCTTTTTCTGAGATTTTCATTCCCCCAAAGGCCCAAACCATGTCTTAGTAGAGTTAGGCCAACAGTGGTCCAGTACAACGTCACTGTGTCCATGCAAGAGAAAACTTAAATTAAATCAAGTCTAGACACACTACTACCTCCAGGTACGTGTCTAGCCGCATGTGCGCCGAGCAATAAACATATCAACACGTACATGTACGCTGGTTTGACCGCACGGTACAGCTGAAATACAAGACGGAGAGAAAAAACACAAGATGTAATGATGGTGAATAAACATTGGTCAAAAAGGCAGTATCATGGGGGATCTACATGAGACGGAAAAAAGGCCCACTAGCTGACCACGACCGCAAATACACAGTACATGGAAGAAAAGAAATCGATACCTTTTCATCCCAACACGTTTCGATTCCACACCTGACCATTGGTCATTTCCATGGATTATCTTATACTAGCTATATGGATCGAGCATGCACGAGTAGGAATCGGTGTCAACCATTTGCATAGCAGCCATGCATAGAAAACATGTTGACGCTTGTTCATCGACCATAATTTGATTTGGTCACTTGCAAATCTGTCTGATATTAGTCAAAGTTCAAATCCAGAAAAACTCATCTAACAGTTAAAAAGACAATTATTTTAATAATAATATTGTACTATAATATAATAATTAGAGTATTAGTTAGTACAGTACTAATAAGTAATAACATTAATCCATAATAACAATTGTTATTACTAGTATGCATGAGCATGACGCATGAAATGTGAAGAACCAAGCGGCGGCAACTTTTTCACTCGTGTACATACTTGAATACTTGCATAAGTTACACGGGTTGCAGTGGAAAAGAAATGTAGAAGAAACTTACCTCAAGCATGCACGTTGCACAGAGAAAAAAGTGGAGAGAGAGGAGAGAGAGCAGCGCTCGTGGTCGTGGGGTTAAAACCCCAAGAACTGCATAGGAGCAGCAGCGCAGGGCGCAGAAGCCGAAGCAGGAAGAAGCGAAGCAAGCCACCACTGGGAACAAGTGCAGTTCTATCTCTCTCTCCCACCACTACCAGTACGAGCACAGTGCCACGGGCAAGCAGGAAGCTACCAGCGATAAGCAGGCAACGCTAGCTAGTAGCTACAGTAGCTTGCTCCGCTCCCCTCCGGCGGCGGCGGCGGGCGGATCTGCTGCCGAGCGGCCGCGTGTCCTCCAGAGCTGGGAGCTGCCGCTTCGGGTCTCGTGGCGGCGAGATCTGCCTTCTCGCAACCGAGAAGGCTCCGGCTCGTTTCTTGGCTTTCTAGCTCCCCGAGCTGCGAAGGCGGCGCATTCCCGCCGCCGCCGCCGGCTGCTCCTGGAGACCGCGGCTCCCGCTTCCCTGAGACGGAGCTGGGCTTCTTGGATCGAGAGGCTCGGAAATTTCTGACTCCTGGATCGAAAAAGATTGCGCCTTCGTGCGGCGGCGGAGGCAGGGCGGGAGGTTTGGCCAGTTTGGGGGAGGAGAAAGCGATGGTGATGCTGTTTGGAAGCGCTCGTGATTTGGTGTAGAGAAAAGAAAGGAAGATTTCTTTCACAAAAAAAAAATCTGCTCCCTTCCTTCTCCGTTTACTGTATTGCCTTCTAGCTCGTGAAGCATGAACCTCTCGCCGTCGGCCGGTGGTGGCGGCGGCGGCCTTCCGGATCAGCCGGCGTCGCCTGAAGGTACAGTAGCACCTTATCTTGGCATTTCAGTTGACGGTTTGTACTACTGCTACCTTATTTGACTCATTAATAATTTACTCTTGGTTCCATTGATTGATTAAGTTTGTAGTTAGGCTGCCTTGCTGCTCTTGCTTTAAATCTGTGTAATCATGTGACCCGAATCAGTTCAATGTGGCTTATGCAACCTATCAATTTCTTCTTCTTTTTTGGTGTTTTATGCTTCTTGACAACGGAACTGCTCTGTTAATGTACCCATGATGGAATAGTTTTCAGTTAATGTTTATGAACAAATTGGTACTGTTATCTTTTAGTGCATATTGTCTTGCGACAAATCATTTTATTCTGTGAGAAGTGTGGAAAGAGTATTGCTTGTAATATGCAGGAATCATTTTGTGAACTTGGACATGTGTGAAAGATGCTACCTAGAGCTATTGTTGTTAATTCAACTCTACAAATATATACTTGGCATGCCTTCTGCTGAGATGGTTTTCCTTTTCAGTGTCAGAGGAGCACAAGTGCCTAAATTCAGAGCTGTGGCATGCTTGTGCCGGACCGCTTGTTTCGTTGCCTGCGGTTGGTAGTCGGGTGCTGTATTTTCCTCAAGGTCATAGTGAGCAGGTTACTCTCCTTTCTCTCAATACCAAAGAAATAGACTGAAATGTTCTGTAAAATATCTCTAAATATCAATAAAGGTTGCAAATGGATCTCGCTTAATTTTTTTCCATTTTCACAACTTTCCTCTTGAATTCCATATCGTGCAGCATTTCTTTGTTAGACACCAATGGATTTACATAATAATTTTTTACCATAGGTGTCTGCATCAACAAATAAGGAGATGGAGTCCCAGATCCCCAACTATCCTAACCTGCCCCCGCAGCTTATATGCCAACTACATAATGCGACCATGCACGTAAGTTTGGAGCGATACCGCATCTGTTTCGAAGCCAAGTAATACCGTCATTAGCTTTGCGTCTCATAAACTTTGCTATTTTCTCTTCAGGCTGATGCAGAGACAGATGAGGTCTATGCACAGATGACGCTACAGCCACTCAGCCCGGTAAAACATGATTTCTTACCTACATCCTTGTATCTGTATACTTCTGTTTGTAAAAGCTTATACTATATCTTGTTTTTTTATTGCAGCAAGAACTGAAGGACCCATTTCTACCTGCTGAATTGGGCTGTGCAAGCAAACAGCCAACAAATTATTTTTGCAAAACGTTAACTGCAAGCGACACAAGTACACATGGTGGATTCTCCGTTCCCCGCCGAGCAGCGGAGAAGGTGTTTCCTCCATTGGTATGTGCTGCTGATCAGCATTTTTCTGCTGCCTCGTTTGAACCGATATGTTATTATTTTAGATCAACTATACTGAATTATTATTAGTAAACATTCCTTGATATTTCTGTAGGATTTCACTCAGCAGCCTCCAGTACAGGAGTTGGTGGCTAAAGATCTTCATGGCAATGAGTGGAAATTTCGCCATATTTTTCGAGGTTAGTTATTTTCCAGCTGCTTTTATTGGTTCTTATTTGTGTGATCTTTCAGTAGCGATAGTGCATATAGCCCTGTATATGCTCTAATTTTGTACAGCCTTGTTCCATGCAATTCATATAAGTTTCAAAACCCAGTACATGATGTAAAATAACTTGCAAATCAAATTGCTGGCGCAGGTCAACCAAAGCGGCATCTTCTAACAACAGGTTGGAGCGTCTTTATAAGTGCGAAGAGACTGGTCGCTGGAGACTCTGTTCTCTTTATTTGGTATATATCTGCGTTTCCAATTTCTGTTCTTCAGAACAGTCGTTCCATGCTCGCCATCTTAACCTTATTGTTCATATCAGAGTTTTTCTGATAATGTCCTTTATGTCCTTGATTGATCAGGAATGACAACAATCAGCTGCTTCTAGGAATTCGTCGAGCAAATAGGCCACAAACTGTCATGCCATCATCAGTATTGTCTAGTGACAGCATGCATATTGGTCTTCTCGCTGCAGCTGCTCATGCTGCATCTACAAATAGCCGCTTCACTATTTTCTATAATCCAAGGTAGAACAAGTCCTTATATATATCTGATATTTGTTCTCTCAGATACTCAGATCTGCCAACGTGTTTTGCAGAGCAAGCCCTACGGAGTTCGTTATACCATTGGCTAAGTATGTAAAAGCAGTTTACCATACTCGCATATCTGTGGGCATGCGTTTCCGAATGCTTTTTGAGACAGAAGAATCCAGTGTTAGGCGGTATGTCAAACATGTGTTTATCTTTTATAATGTTGTTGTGTGGTCATCGCATAGTACTCTTTCCTTATCTTGATTTCGACAAGTCAATTGAAGGCTTTTGCATAAGGTTCTTTTGTTATTTCTTTCTCTGTCATCTTTGTAGAGAAATCATTCTTCCTAAACTATCACCTCTTTCTCACTTAGCTCCCTTAACTTATTTTTCTGCACTGGGCCGCCTGAATTTATGTCTGCTGCTGCATGTATATATCTACCTAGCTGTTTTCCTGAGATACTGTCATGAGCTGCATTTTCAGTAGTATATGATATAAGTGGTCTAAATCGCTCATGTGCTCTTGTAGATACATGGGAACAATTACAGGAATAAGCGACCTTGATCCTGTTCGTTGGCAAAACTCACACTGGCGTTCTGTAAAGGTAGATCTTGAAATAACAATTATCTATTTGTTCATTTGTGAATGTAGATATTTGCTTGCATGCTAATATTTCTATTAAAAAAATGCGGCTAGTCCAATTTCCAGTTGATAGCATGTCTTTACATATTATGATGTATCTGCCTCTTGCTTTATGCCTGAGCATGCAATTTTTCTTTTCCTTGAATGCAGGTTGGATGGGATGAGTCAACTGCTGGAGAGAGGCAACCAAGGGTGTCTCTCTGGGAGATTGAGCCTCTGACAACTTACCCAATGTATTCATCTCCTTTTCCTATGCGACTGAAGCGTCCGTGGCCAACAGGATTGCCTTCCTTATATGGTACAAATGACGATTTTGGTGCAAACCCAGGTTTCCAATCATTCAACTTTGGTGGACTTGGTGCAAGTCCTTGGATGCAGCCAAGGGTGGATACTTCCCTACTTGGCTTGCAACCTGACATGTACCAAGCAATATCAGCAGCAGGTTTTCAGAACATGACGAAGCAAGTATCGCCGACATTATTGCAGTTCCAGCAGCCTCAGAACATTGCTGGTAGATCTGCTCTTCTATCTAGTCAGATTCTGCAACAAGTACAGCCTCAGTATCAGCAGATGCACCACCAACACATGAATGATAGTGCAATCCAAGGCCATAATCAGTCTGAGTACCTCCAGCAACAGCTTCAGCGCTGCCAATCATTTAATGGGCAGAACCCTCTGCCGCCGCAGCAGCAGCAGCAAGAATCACACCAGCAGCATCAGTCATCACAGTGTGTGCAAACACCACAGCATCAACAAATGCAAGAACAGAAGCACTCGTCTGACTTTCATCCGGGACCAAATGCATTGTCGGTCTTCTCTCAGTTTTCCTGTAACACTCAATCTCCTCCCACATTGCAGCCAGTTTCAGAATTCTCACCGCAGCAAAACTTTCAGGACACAAATATAAGCTCTATTTCTCCATCGGATATCTCGTCCATGCAGGACACGTTGAGACCATTTCCTTCAGAAGCCGGTTCAAACCTCCAAGGTGTGCCAAGAGCCACCCCTTCACCTGTCTCTGACCCATGGTCATCTAAGCGGATTGCGGTGGAGTCTGTGATCCCTTCCCGGTCTCATGCCAATTCATCGCACCTTGAACAGTTCGATTCAGCCCCTTCTAGTATACCACAAAGCTCTTCATTAGCACCATTGCCTGGAAGAGAGTGTTTGGTGGATCAAGATGGGAGTTCTGATCATCAAAATCACCTCTTGTTTGGTGTTAATATAGACTCTCAGTCACTTTTGATGGAAGGTGGCATTCCCAGCATGCAGGATGACAATGGTTGCAATGCAAGCCTTCAGGATGAAAATGGTTCAAGCACGATTCCATATTCTACCTGCAATTTCCTGAGCCCTTCTCAAAGTGATTTTCCTTTGAATGAAGCATTAACTAGTTCGGGCTGCTTAGATGAATCAGAATATGTGCCATTTTCGGAAAATACTGATAGCGTAAATCGACCGCCTGCTACTTTCGTGAAGGTGAGCGAATTGGCATGTCCACTTGATGAAATTAATCTATAAAGTTGCTTCACTAAATAGTATTATTTTCCCTGAAAGCATTTTGAATTGACAAACCTTGTCCTATATAGGTTTACAAATCTGGAGCCTTTGGAAGGTTGCTTGACATCACTAGATTTAGCAGCTATCATGAACTTCGTAGTGAGGTAGGGTGCCTATTTGGCCTTGAGAGCCAATTGGAGGACCCTGTGAGATCAGGCTGGCAGCTTGTATTTGTTGACAGAGAGGATGATGTCCTTCTAGTTGGTGATGACCCGTGGCAGTAAGTTCTAGTCGAAAAGTTCCTAAGAAGCTTTCTCAGACTGTTTATGTGCTTTTTATGATTTCATCTTTATTCTTACAATTATGGATCTTGTAATCTGCAGGGAATTTGTGAACAGCGTATCGTGCATAAAGATACTCTCTCCGCAGGAGGTACAGCAGATGGGGAAGCAGGGCATTGAGCTCTTGAGTTCGGCTCCTGCTAGGAGACTCGGCAACAGTTGTGATAACTACGGTAGCAGGCCAGAATCGAGAAAGCTGGGCACTGTCGAGTTCTGATGATAGGGAGCACCTGAACCTTAGGCTCTGGCCTGTTCTATATATGTTTCTGCAGCTCGTCCTAGTTTTGTGAAGTGGAATTAAAGCACATAGATCAAGTGTAGTTCAAAGCTATTCCACGTTCTGATAATTATGCCATATGATAGACTTCTTTAGTAAGGAGTAGTTGCTACATTTCGGTATGCATGTCAACACTTTGTTCTGTGGAATACCCATGCCTTTGGTGTAGATCCTCTGATATTAGACTCTTCAACCTTGTTGCCTTGTGTGACTGGGACTGAACTTGTTTCGGTCATATCCTGTGTACTTACTACTTATGATGTTTTGGTTCCACGTTGTTACTACTAATGATGTCACTGTTTGCAATGATAAAATATTTCTACATTGTATGTATGAGTTCATTTCATGATATCATTTTAAGTGAGGTTAGTGACCAGTGAGCTGATCCTACCATGTTTACACTTGTAATATTTCACATCAAATACTGATAAGCAACTTATAGGTAGGAATGTCCTTACTATTCCTGGGAATGTTGTAACTCCGCCCAAGTTCATATTTCTATTCCTGACATGTATTGTGTAGCAGTGCAGTTCCCAGAAAAAAATATAGTTTGGCATGGTCCTGAAAAGCTCATGTAGATAGATCCAAGGGGAAGTCACCTGATCCTTTACCACTTACTCTATAATTTAGCACCAGTTTCTTGGAGACAATGACTTGCAAAGATAAAGACATCTTGCCATGTGCCTTTTGGGTCCCCATCGGATTGACCATTTTGAGTGCTGATTTTCCCTTTCCTGAGGCCAGTTGTCTATCTAGAAGGCCAATGTGATGCATCTCCCCATCACATAACAGTTTCTTCAAGCCCTCAGGACTCCTGTGATCCTGGTGCCATTGGCAACGTTTTAACATCGTGCCACCAGCACGCTGACGCGTTATTGGGTTTATTTGGTTGTCGATTGTGACAAATTCAAAGTGGATCACAAAAGCGCACACGCACGCACCACCACCAACCTTTTATTTAGCTCTGGACATTCCTCTCATCTGTCCCAGATCTTCATCTGGGACCCAAATTTAGATCCCAGTGGGCTATTTTTTACAACCTTGACCACCTTTTCTTTGGGCGCCGAAATCGAAGGTGGAGCATCGCCCCACATATTGCGCATGCTTTTTCCAGGTGTTTGTCAACAAATGGTAACCTGTCAAAGCCGTCAGATTCTCCACTTCTCCAGGCCGCTAGGCTGAAGAATCATTAGAGCATGTCTAACAGGCCCTGTATAACCCGCTCACCCCGTAAAATTCCGGCGGGATACGGGGCCGGCGCGAGTTTGGGCGTCTAGCAGGCCCCGTATTCGGGCCGGCCCGTTTCGGCGGAATACGGGGCCCGAAATCGGCCCCGTCGCCCGTACTTATAGTGGGCGCGAGTGCGAGTGAGGGTTAACCCCTCACTCGCAACCCTAGCTCCGCCGTGCGCGCCGCCTCCTCCTCTCCGCTCCGGCGAGCAATTAGCCGCTCCCCCGCGCCACATTCCACCCGCCGCCACACGCATGGACCGCCGCCGCCGCGGTAGCGCCTCGCCGGCGAGCGGATCGAAGCGATCCCGCTCGCCGGACACCGTGGAGGAAGCGTGGCGGCTTACGCAAGATCCGCCGCGGCAGGCTGTCGCGCGGCTCGCAAGTACGACGGCGCCGCGTACGTCCCGGGACAAGCTCGTCGACTTCGCGCGGGCGGACGCCGGTACCACGAGGACCCGCCGCTCAAGCCGATGAGCGGGCCCAAGTTCTCGGCGTGGCTCGCCGAGTGGGAGCGCCAACGCCGGGTGAGCGAGGCGTGGAGGGCGACCATCGGGAGCACCGGCGGCGGAGGTGCCCCGCTCGCCGGGAGGAGGAGGAAGACGAGGACCCCGCCTTCTTGAAGGCGATTGAAGACTCCTCAAGGACGCCGCCGAGAAGGACGCGGCGGAGGAGGAAGAAAGGGCGGCGGCCATCGCCGCCGTGCGAGAGGCGGAGGCGCGGGAGGCGCGAGCGCGAGCGGCGACCATCGTCTACCTCTCCGACTAGAAGTCGCGAGCCGATCGCGCATTTTGTATGTATGTAGGTACGTCGATTTCTATGTATGATCGACGAACTATGAATGAAAGTTTCCCGGGGTTTTAAATTTACAAATATACGGGGTCAAATACGGGTTCTGCTAGACGGAGCGGTGTCTGATCGACCATTTTTTTTATACGGGGTGAAATTCGAGCGTTATACGGGGCAGAAAAGTAAGAGGCCTGTTAGACATGCTCTTACATCTGTTCTCCTGCAGTGCACTGGTTTAAGGAAGCAGCTCATCTGACTTGCCTTTTCTGCACATTGAATGGTTCAGCAGTGTTTCCTGCTGGACATTTGCTGTAAATTCTGTGTCTTCTGCTACACATGCTGAATATAGCATGAACTGGATGCCTTTTTGGGCAAAGTACCATGTACTGGCCTTCCCATAAAGGTAGGGCAGTTCCATCTACTGAGTGCAGCCGAAAAAGAAGAGTTATTGGGGAAATACCCTAGTTTGGTTCAAACGGAAACATATTTGTCTTGAGCTAACCCCAAAACTGCCAGTCATACTTGGATATCGTTGTGACTACATACGCCTGTGGGCAAGCCGCAGAGACAAAACAGGTAAAAGCTTCGACCAGAAATTGTAAATGGAGCATAAGAAGAAAAAACATCATCTGAACTTTTCTTACATTGTAGTTCACATAGTTCTGAATGCACCATTACATGTAGTATTGCATACAGTGATACAGATCAGCAAGAAATTGGTAACTTGAGTTACACGACAATGCTGGGCTACAATTTTCTAAGCATCCATCATCAACAAGCCAGCAAGAAATGACATGAACATCAGCAATGCACTAGGGACTACGACTCTTTCTTGGTCCATTGTGGTCGAAATTTGCAAACACCATTGGTGCAGAATGATAGCTCCTGCAGTTTCAGAAAGCTAGCTACTGTCCTCCTAGTTAGTTAGTTCACAAGTAAACTGTGCATGTTAACAGATTAAATTCAAAGAAAATAATCAAGGTGAATTCGTTTGCTTCTTACGTCAAGAGCAGAGCCATTATCTTGCAGACACAACTATGATCACGCAATTCGTAGAAAAAACAAGATTATATAAATATGTACATCAAGTGCTGGTCATATATATAGACCACTAGTACATGATCTCAACATATTAAGTGCTACTAGGATTACCTTAGGGAACAGCAGCAATAACAAACCCCACAAAAGCTGAGTAATAAACAGCAGAAATAACTAACTGGCAAGCATTGTTTGTATATAGGTAGGTTCTCTTGGGCAATACTACCTACCTGTAGTAAATTAGTCAGTCGTGATTACACACTTGCACAAGTCACCTCCTATCTCAGGTATTCTCCCCAAATCTATCCATGAAAGATTGGTCGATAGTACAGCTCATAAGAAAAATATAGATTAATAATGGATAGAGAATTGCGCCATAGTTAACTGGCCCCCTTACTTCTAGCAAGATGACCTAGTAGCAAATGAAAAACAATACCACTGCTTCTAACAAGCAAAGCGAATCTCCAACTGAGTGCCCAATATACACAATTTTGAAGCAACAAGATTTATAGTGAGGGCAAGAATCAGATCAAAGAAGTACCTCAATGTGGCAAACTAGCAGTGCACTGTGGTGGATGAGCTGTTTCTTGTAGTCCTCGTGGTCTGGTGGACACTGCCTTTACATGCATCCACGGGGAGGCGGGATGCCGGATGTGAAACAGCTATGGCCGACCCATGCTGTGGTGGATGCAGATAGTACATGCAAGATATACTCATGAATATGCACTTATTGGGCAGAGAACCCTGAAATCACCAGCAAATCTGTGGCCACAGATCCAAAACTATCACCATGGACCACAGTTCTGGTCCTTTTCTTCGCCTCCCTCCTCACATAGCATGACACCTTCATCAGCGCCAACTCCATGTGCCTCATCAGCGCATCCTAGAACAAAAAAAAATCCAGAATTTCAACTCGTAGCCATCGTAAATGAAGTCCCAAATGGTTAGAAACCATCAAGTAGATTCACCAGTTCTGAGATGTCCATGGATCAGCAAACAATAAATTACAACATATGTAGTGGATATTTTAGAGTCACCTGGTCATCCTATTCTAGTCTTGTATATTGTTGTTTCACTGTTCACGCCCAGTCAATATGAACTCACAGAGGGAAGGAGAGAGATTATTTATAAAAAGACCCATGATATTAGCTTAGCTTGATTCTCTTTATTTTCAGCTAGCATGTATTCAGACTGCAAGTATAAGATACCTCAGTTTTCTTACCCTCTACATATCTCCTTACTACTTAACTCCAAAAATTAAGGTGGTGATTGTAAGATTTCATTAATTGGCCTACCCCCCATAACTGCCTTGCTACCGCAGGGAATGTTGAATTATTTTTGCCCAAAGTTCCTATGAAATTGTCCACAGTAAGCCTAAATATCCAGCAAAGTTCAGACATTGGCTCCTATATCTTGATTTCTTTGTTATAACTAATCAGATTGTGTGTTTGCCAATGTCAGAACCTGTGAATTCTGGGAAGACAGATGGCGCGCCTGGAGGGACCTAGACCTGCAATTCTCGGCCGAGGAGCGCGCGATCTTCTTCGCCTCTACCCGCATGGTCATTGGGAACGGTCAGCAGGCGCTCTTCTGGGAAGACAGATGGATCGATGGCCGGGCTGCTCGCGAGATCGCGCCCGCGCTGTTCGATTGCATCCCCAAACGACGCCGCAAAACCAGGACCGTGGCACAAGGCCTCCAAGGGAACAGCTGGGCCCGGGACATACATGGCATCCTCGGCGTCCACGAGATCGGCCAGTACCTGCAGCTCTGGATGGCCATCGCCCACACCACGTTGACGACGGAGGCTGACAGGCTCGTCTGGAAGTGGACGGACAGCGGCTCTTACACAGCCAAGTCCTGCTACCTCGCGCTGTTCCAAGGCTCGACCTTGTCCAGCTCGTGTAAACTTACCTGGAAGACCTGGGCGCCGCCGCGCGTCAAATTTTTCAGCTGGCTGGCGAGCATGGACCGTTGCTGGACTGCGGAGAGACTGGCCCGGCGGGGACTGCAGCACCTGAAGCAGCAGAAGGTTGTGGAGGAACAACTCCACCGTGTTGCTACAACGTGGACAGCACAATTATTGAAGGAACCGCTTCAACGTGTTGTGCTAGATATCGCTCTAGGTGCGTAGGCTAGATATCGCTCTAGGGGCGGGGCTGTCAAGAGTTCAATCCAAAACTCTCAACACACAAGATCTAGTCCAAGATCTTAAGACAGAACACAAGGTTCCATTATTATTTGATAAATAGGGGTACATAGTCCAATTACATAGGTAGAGGTTGGACCTCTATTTATAGGCTGCATGAGCCTTCACTACTTAGCTCTACTCACAACTAGAGTGTTCTAGAGAACACTACATAAGTTAGGGAAAGAACTACAAATATCCTAGTTACAACTTATACTAGAATACTCTGGAAACCACTACAACACACATAACTACAGGACCATATTACCTAGAATATAGTGGAAGTGTGTAGAAGCTAGTACTGGATATTACTTATGTTTTCTTTTTTATTTTATTTTATATACCGTCCCTCATCATTCTCCCCTGGTTGTTTAGAACTCGTCCTCGAGTTATCTTCATAGAGTGCTTGTTCTGGATGATAAAGAGCTAAGTCTGCCACCTTGAATATGTTGGATATTCCCATCTCAGCTGGAAGATCTATCATGTAGGCATTATCATTTATCTTCCTTAGAACAGAGAAGGGTCCGTATTTCCACCATCAAAGTTTCTCTTTGATGTCTAATGGCGGTCCTTCTTTCCGGAGGTATACCATCACCTTATCACCAACCTGGAATGATTTTAACCTCCGTTTGCGGTCACTTTTCTCATTCTCCTTGGAGCTATTACAATTTGATTGATTTGGTAGAATGATGATCTTCCGCTTGTTCCAAGTGAAAGAGTAAGAATTTTCCTTCCCTTTGTGTGTTGTATTCACATCATATTGCCAAGGTCTCCCAAGAAGAACATGGATGGCATCCATATCAACAACATCACATAACACATTTGCGTGATAGTGCTTGCCCAAAGAGAGTGGCAAGTTGCATTGTTTGGTGACCCTCATATTCACTCCTTTCTTGATCCACCCAATAGTGTAGGGGTTTGGATGATCATGTGTCTCAAGCTTTAAATGGTTCACCAAATTCTGAGAGATAAGATTTTCACAGTTCGCAACTATCAATCACTAATTTGCATACCTTGCCATTCACCGTGCATTTGCTCTCAAATATTTTCTTTTGTTGTGTGTTGTCGGGCTGCGGTGTTGAGCACAAGGGCCGCTGAATCACGCATACCACCTCTTCTCCCTCTTCTTCACAAATATCTTGTCCTTCTACATTTTTAGATTCATATTCTTCGCCATCTTTGACATCATGGATTGTTGTGTTGACAAATTTCCTCAATGGGCAATTGCTTGATACATGTCCCTCTTCACAACATTTATAGCATTTCATCACATGCTTTGCCCTACTCTTAACTCCGGCTTGCTTTGGGACAGTTTCTTTTGCACCGGGTTGAGTGGTCTCTTCTTCCATTCCGTGGGAGTGACTCCTAGATGAGTCTTCCATATGAGAATATGGAGCCTTACTTGCCTTTCTTGCCTTTACCAATCTCTCTGCCTTTAATGCTAGAGCTTGTGCTTGATCAAGGGACCAAATTTGTTGCATCATCAAACGGTCCTGGATAGCATCATTGAAACCATTGATGTATCTTGCAACTTGTTGATCTTCAGTTTCACCAAGGTGGCACCTCACTTGTAGCCTTAGGAACTCCTCCGTGTATTCTGAAACGGTCCTATTTCCTTGAGCACAATTCTGAAACTGAATAAATAGGATCTCGATCGTAATCTGCAGGCAAAAATCTCCCTTTCAAAAGATTCTTCATCTCGCAGCCAAGATCTCACACGAGGTTCTCCTCTTAGTCTCGCGATCTTCTTGAAGGTGATGCCACCATGCACCAGCTCCTCCTTTTAGCTTGTATGCAACCAAAGAAACTCTACGATCTTCCGAATATCCATAACCTCAAAGAAAGTCTCCACCTCATACAACCAATCAAGGCACCCCTCAATATCAACATTTCCATTAAAAGTGGGGATCTCAGCTCTCACCTTGTATGTATCCCTCGCATATGTAGAGAGGTGTACTCTCGGATATGTATGGAGATCAGGTTCTTCAAGGCCCTCATCGTTTTCTTCATCTTCAGAAATTTCATCATAAGTTGGCCTTCTTGAGGTACGCTGAACAACATGTGGTTGAGGTGTTTTTGCTCCAAGATGACTTCCCTTTCTTCTCCGCTGAGCATCTTCACCATCCTTTGATGATTCTTCATCATTGGCAGTAGGAGGAACACCCTTTCTGATCATCTCAACTAGCTGATCAAATCTCCGGTTAAGATCTTCACGGAGCGCTTGGATTTGTTGATCTACAACATCCATTCTCTTTCCCAACTCCTCCATTGCTTGTTTCAGCTCGCTCTCAATGAGGGAACCACAACTTAAACGGATCAGCAGGGCTCTGATACCACCTGAAGCAGCACAAGGTTGTGGAGGAACAACTCCACCGTGTTGCTACAACGTGGACAGCACAATTGTTGAAGGAACCGCTTCAACGTGCTGTGCTAGATATCGCTCTAGGTGCGTAGGCTAGATATCGCTCTAGGGTCGGGGCTGTCAAGAGTTCAATCCAAAACTCTCAACACACAAGATCTAGTCCAAGATCTTAAGACGAACACAAGGTTCCATTATTATTTGATAAATAGGGGTACATAGTCCAATTACATAGGTAGAGGTTGGACCTCTATTTATAGGCTGCATGAGCCTTCACTACTTAGCTCTACTCACAACTAGAGTGTTCTAGAGAACACTACATAAGTTAGGGAAAGAACTACAAATATCCTAGTTACAACTTATACTAGAATACTCTGGAAACCACTACAACACACATAACTACAGGACCATATTACCTAGAATATAGTGGAAGTGTGTAGAAGCTAGTACTGGATATTACTTATGTTTTTTTTATTTTTTTATTTTATATACCGTCCCTCATCAGCACCACCCCAGGTGCTTGCTGTGCGACCAGCTGCCGGAGACGATGCATCACCTAATCCTAGCCTGCCCCTTCTCTAGGCAGGTATGGCATGAGGTGTTGGCTCGCCTGCGCATGACCTGCCAGCCACCAACTGATGCCGACACATCCCTGGATGACTGGTGGCGTAAAGCGAGGCAGCAAACCCCCAAGGTCCTGCGCAAAGGCCTGGACTCCATCACCCTACTCACGCCGTGGCTCATTTGGAAACACCGCAATGCCTGCGTCTTCGACAGAAGCCAGCCATCGATCTTTGGACTGGTGGACGACATCATGGAGGAGGCACTCCAGTGGGCTAAGGCAGGGGCTAAGGGTTTAAGGGTAGTGCTGCCAACAACCTGGGACGTGCACTGATGTACTTTCTCCTTTTTGTTTTCCCTCTTAGGAGGCCTGTAAAACTCTCTATCTTTTCAATGCAATGAAACGCAAAAGTCTTTTGCGTTTTCTCGAAAAAAAAAGAACCTGTGAATTCAGCCGAGTTAATATCAACCTTAAGGCAAAGCAAGTACAAATTAGTAGAAATATCTCTAGCATTAGATCTGTCATTAAATATTATGATACTCCCTCGGATCCACATGGATCGGTAGTGGAATGGTAAAGAAACTCACTAAAGTTTATTTGGTGATTAAGCAGAATTAGTAATTATTAGCATGCAATCCAATGATTTCTTCCCTAGTCTATGCACTCAACGAAAATATGCCCTACAAAAGTGGACGAAGGGAGTACCTAATCTGAGGTAGAACATATTAATAAACGATCAAGCAGACATGATACCATCGAGCTATGCACTAATCATGGTTTTAAAGGCGTCGCCTAAGCGTCCAAGCGCTCCCCCTCCGCCTTAGAAAAACGCCCACCTTAGGCGCCTAGGCGTCCAAAGCGTCCGCCTAGGTGTCGCCTAAGCGTCGGAGCGCCACCCTTTGGCCTTAGGACGCCTTGGCGCCTTTAAAACCATGGCACCAATTGAATTCATTAGTCCCTCTATACCAATTTATTAGGCTCCTAAGAAATCTAGAATAATCCATTAAATTAGGCTCAATTACCTATTAATGCATGTTTTTCTCTGGGAAAGCCACAACCTTCCTCTCCACCAATGCATGCGCCAAATCTTTTCTGCAAACCAAAGGTTTTCTTTGTTTTCCATAATCAACACATTGATTGAGAGATAAATCAAGAGTTACAGCCTATGGAAGGAAATTTTCTCGCCCAATCGCAGAGCACCTTGGTCGCAGCGCTGCTCCTAATGAGCTCAATAAACCGGTATGGAGGGAGTAGTAAACTAATCTAAGTTATATGCAAGGGCGTGGTTAACCCAGGCATAAAGTACTAGTATAATTAATGTACATGGCTCTAACATAAGATCTGACATTACATTATGCTGAGTGAATGGAATGGTACAGAAACTCACCGCATTTCTTTGCAATTAACAAATATTAGCATGCACTGGGGTATGGTGTGAATGTACGACCTTATGTTGTCTAATCTGCTACCAGATCCTATATTCCATCAGCGATAGAGTAGTACTATTTATCACTGAGAATAAATAATGTGACATGATGATAAATGAAAAGGAGTATGGGTAAGAAGGTCAATACCTTAAGCCACTGTAGAGAAGTTCTGACAATAATGGACTTGATATTTCCAAATCCCACCACCAAATTGAGAAGTAACCTTCGTACAACCCTTGAAAAAAGTGATTTTAGCTATAATTTGATGTATCCAAGTATCCAACTAGAATGACATTATTTTAATTTAAACTACTATGTTACAGAACAAATGATATTATACTAAATTACCACCTTCAGTCAATAGGATATGTCCTATTAGACTGTTAGCAAGTTGGCTTCGTCTATATATACTCGTTACACTAGTTTGGAGGCAATAGTTTCCGCCCTATGCTTTTTGGTACTGATGTCAGAGTTTGGCATACAGTTGGATCAACCTATGTTAAAGACTAAGCCATTAAATCCTTCCTTGTCCTGTGTGGTTGGAGCTAAAGGACAAAATACATAGCAATTTGGAGTATTCCATATTCACCTCTACCAGAAAAAAGAAAGAAACATGTCATGATTACCAATTCATGATTACCAATTCACCACTACCACCATTTAACTCCCTTAATAACTGAGTTAACTTTTTTGTTCTATTCTGGACAGCAATAACTAATTAATGTATGACCATATTTAGAAGACACTAAATAGTTTTCCATTAAAGCATAAATTATATTGCTGTGTAACTGAGAGTATTTTATATGTTAGCTATTGCATAGCTAAGATGGAACATATTCTTCACCTGGAGGCTGGAGATATAGAGTCCTAGAGATGGAGAATATTAAAATGACATCATTACTCCTTTTTGGAACGCCCAAACACCCTGCTGAACTGATATTTCCAGATTCTCCTGGTTGCAACTTTTAACAACAGAGTGCCTGTGTTTTTAACATATCAACATAAAATCTTTTAAGCATAATTCCAAAACTCATATAATGCATTAACGTGCTCACGAGATCCCATAGGCACAGTTCCAAATTACATAAAAAGGTAAACAACCAAGTGAGAATTCATGTTCCACTAGCCAAATCATGTGATGCAAAGAGCTACGGGTGAGGAGTGAAACAAATATCTCAACATGTACATCTAAGACGATGCAAAAGACTCTTTCATTAAATAGCATCAGCCATATAAAAATCACCTTTCTTGCCAAGCCATAGCTAAGGGGATGTTTTGTTAGGCTACTTTGGGTTTGGACTCTGGCTTATAAGCCCAAAAAACACCTAAGTATGTACTTTTGGTTTTGGATTTTAGCTTATACCATCATGCAGTAATATCCAGACAAAACACCTATTTAGGTGTTTTTTGGCTTAAAAGCCAAAAGTAAGCCTAACCAAACACTCTAGTCTCATCATCCAGAGAAAAAATTTATTTTTAGCATAATAATAATACAATAGTGAATTATGGCTCTAGCTGAAAGAAAAGTTATAACAGTGCACAACAAGTTTGGAAATTAGGCCTAACAATCTATGAGGAAGACATGAAGCATAAAAAACCAGAACAAGCAACACATTGTCCCTGATGTGTAAGACAGATACAGCCTCCATCCGGAAATGTGACTCAGATTTGTCTAGATTCGCATGTATCTACACAATAAAACGTGTCTAGATACAAGCGGACCTAGACAAATTTGAGTCACTTATTTCTGGACAGAGGGAGTGCATCATAACGGTCATGTATATCGTTTTTCACCCAAAATGAGATAAATATCTCAACACGTGCATCTAAAGACTAGGCACACGCATCAACTACTAATAACACTAAGCATATAGAAATCACCGTGATTTCCTAGCCATAGCTTACTTTGTCTCAGAATATAGAGAGAAAAAAGTCTTTTCTAGCATAACAATGCAATAGGGAATTACGACGATTGCTAACACTGCATAGTAAGTTCGGAAGTTAAACCCATCAATCTTTCAGGGAAGACGAGAAGCATAAAAAACCAGAACAAGATAACACATTGTCCAACGCTATGTTTTTGTCGTTTCACCCAATATGCTTGAAAAGCTTCACAAAACCTCTACAAGTCCCCTACCCACCTTGATTGCCCTTGTAGAAGTGGGCTTGCAGTTATAGTAGCTTGGTCAGATGAACCATTAGGAACACCTTGCACCTGAGCATGTTGTTGTTGCTCCTGTGTGTGTGGTGGTGGTACATGCTGTGGGTTTTCTGTCTGAGCATGATGTGCAGCAGGTTGTTTCACTACAGGAGTAGCATTTGCAGCCAAATTTTGACTCTCTTTCTCGGGCTGATTACTGTTATTGTTTCTGGCCTGATAAGTTGCACTTGATGAGCCATAGTTCCGCGGATTCATCTGCTGAAGCTTCTTGACAACTTCGTCGGCCGGAGGAGGCGGCCCAGGTTTCTTAACATGCCTGAGCCGGCAACAGGGACCATTAGGGCAAAACCCCATGTTATACCTGCAATTCAGATTAAACAGGAACACAGTTTAGGTTAAAGTTAAGCCATCGCCCTTTTACAACTGGTACACAGAATGTAGAATTGAATTTAGATTTGAAGTCATAAAGCACTTTATATGATCTACTGGGTAGCACAGTAGACAAAAATGTCAGTAACAATATGGATCTTCACGAGTTAAAGATTAAATCTATACTAATTGAACAATACTGAAACCAGTTTAATCGATGGTGCCAAAAATTACCAGTGTATCAGCTAATTTAAAAGCTACCAATTAAGTACTATTATATAATAAATATATCCACGAGGGTTTAGGGTAGTACTCTACTAATCTTTGAGTAGATAGTGACTAGTGACATCATATGTTGTACTAATAATGCACTATGTTCTATTATGAGAGTCAGTTATTTATACCAAGAAGAATCCAATTCAGAAACCCCTAAAACAACATATGATGTCACTAGTCACTATCAACTCAAAGAGTAGTAGAATACAACCCTAAAGATGTAATTCTGCTTGGGGTCGAGTGCGTTGGGGGCGGAGGCGCCCACGATAACGTAGTCGGAGCCAGGGTCTTCGAGGTCAGCCTCAAAATCGAAGACGAGGTTGCTGTCGTCGAATTCCATTTCGTGGACTAGGGTTTGGGATGAGCAAATCTGATTCACACAATCAGCAAATCTGATTCACATATAGAATTACCAGTCAATTAAAAATCCTTGCAACCATCATATCAAAATTTTGGGTTCTCATCAAAATTCAAAACTTGTTTGTTGGCTGCCACCTAGCAGTCTCTAATCTCTGAGCGCTAGTGAAAGGGGAGTTCTTCATACTAATGGTTCTAAGCGGCAGATCAGCGACCCAGTCAAAGCGCATCGACCGCGCGCGCGGACAAGCCGCGGCACGGGTCGGCGCTGTTGTGGATTTTCCCATTACTTTTAACACCAACCCGGAATCATTCGACTTGTAGAACAAGTGCCAAGAATTCCCACAATGATGGCTTCAAATTCCTAGAAGCCCAAACAACACATAGCACAGATCTAGGACTAACCGACCATAACAAAACAGAAAGTGACCCGAACACAGTTCTAAACCCATAGCTAAGCAACTGACAGGTAGCAATCCACCACGCTAGTTAATAAATCAAAGGGATAGGATAGGCCGATAGGGATAGGGATGTTTCCTCACATGGTGCACTCCTTGGCGTCCTCGGCGTTGTGCTTAAAGATGCAATCCAGCTTGTCGCAGTAGCCGTCGGCGCGGAAGAAGTGGCACACCGGCATGCGGTCCAGGTCGTACTGGTGTAGGTACCCGCAGGATTGGCCCTTCATGCACAGGCCCTTCAGCCAGTACTTGCACACGGTCCGCCGGACGGGGCCTTGGTCATGGTGCTGCCCGGCCGCGGCGGGGTCGAGTGATGCGTTGGAGGCGGAGGCGGCGCCCACCACAACGGAGGAGTCGGAGCCGGCGTCTTGGAGGTCGGCCTCGAAATCGAAGACGAGGTCGCTGTCGTCGAATTCCATGAGCAAACCTGATTCACACGATGAGATGGGAAAAAAATTACACACAAGAAATATGTTATCTACCATTGCCCGCGACAAATAATGCTTTTTTTCACACGGCATATCCAGCATTGCCCACAGCAAGGTATTGATGCACTGGCCACAAGAATGCCCAAGCAACATGAACAACACATGTGATGGAGCAGGCCCGAGCCAGCACATGTGCGGCCTGTGCAGCTCGCACAGGGCCCCAAAATTTTGGGGGCCCAAATTTCGGTACATGCCTATATACATGTATTGCTGGAGAAAAGGTTTGCCGAACCGATAGATATTTACCCTGGACTGTCGCTTCGCTAACTGAGGACCAGGCCGTGTTCCCGACGCCTCTATCGATCGATCTATGGAATCCTTGCCTCCTGCGACGTGGCGACGCCTCTATTGATCGATCGATCTATGGAGTAGCGACGCGAAAAATCCATGCTCTCTGATTCCGTAGGCCCATCTACAACGAGACGACTAGACGAGCAGCAGCAACCGATCGTTGCTTTATCAGGTTTCTTTTCGTCTTTCCGTCCGTTCGTCTGGTACCAGCCGCCAAGCGCCAAGACCTAGGGCAGCTTCTTCAGAGGGATAGATAGAGAATCAGAAGAAGGCGGCGACCACCAGCTGCACGGCCGGCCAGCCGGCCGGCCGCAAGGTCCGAGTCACTGGAGAAGAGTTAGTCTATTCTCGTCTCCAATTTTCAATTTTGGTTGTCCCGTTAGTTGGTTCTTAGATCATCTTCGAATACAAGATAAGTTTGCACCTTTAACAATACAGTGATACACAGGTTGAATTAGATTATTTTGAAAATCTAGATCCATAGAGGAACAAACTTAGAAGCTACAAATATAAAAAAAATTCAAGAAATACCCAATCGCCCACTTGTAATGTGTAAACAAGAATGTCAAATTTCGCCCAAAATAAACAAGAAAGTCAAATTAACTTGAATACTTCCAGTCTTGCGGATGTTGCGGATATTGAGGTAGAGCAAGATTTCATTCCTGAGAACACTAAAAGAAAGATATTGTTCAAATAAACACTATGAAGGAAGGTTGAATACGTATGATTCGTAATATATCAAATTGCTCTGTAAAATATTATGACCACATTTTTTATTGTTCACTAGTTATATTTTTCTAGTGAGATAGGGGCCTATTTTAGAATTTCGCACAGGGCCTCGGATTTTGCCGGCCCGGCCCTGTGACGGAGAGAAGGGGGCAGATCGGGATGCTCACCTCGCTGGAAAGGAGATGATGCGTCGGTGAGGAGAGGGCGCTTGGTAGGGCGGCTCGGGTGCTGCTCGGCGGTCCGGCGGTGCGGTAGTAGGAGCAGGAGATGGTCCGGCGGCTTGTAGTGAAAGGAGGGTGGCTGCGCTGCGGGACGGTGCGGTGCGGGAGAAAGAGGAGAGGCGCACGGTGGGATCTGGGGCGGACGGGCGGAGGGGCCGGCGCTGGGTGGAGGCGAGGCGGCGGCGGTGGAGGCAAATGTGCAAATCCCCCCGGTGGAGGCTGCGGAAGAGAGCGCTGCCGGCGAAAACGTCCAAACGTCCCGCGCAGGCAAACGTCTCCAGCTAGCGTTTCCATGTGGGCCGTAGGCCCGTAGCGAGGCCATAGCTTGTCCACATGTCCATTTCTCTGACTTGCACGACTCGTCGACTCCACACTTTGCTGCTACCTTTGCTGGCTGCCACCGTTGCGCAAGAGATACAATGTAAGAGCATCTCCAGCCGCGTCCCCTAAAGCGTCCCCCAAAGAGATTTGGAGCGTGCTGGACAAAAAAATGCGTTCCAGCCGCGTCTCCCAAAGCTCATTTTTGTCCGGCGCGGTCCGATACGGTGTCCGGCACCCCGAGCCCGTCCCCGTCTCACAGGGGACGCACCGGGGACGCCGGACACAACGAAAAGCGAGGCGAACCGACGCGGGCCCGACTAGTCAGCGGCTCAGTGAAAAATCGTCTCCCATTCCCGCCAAATCCCGCCCCTCCCGCCATATCGCGCCTATCCCGCCGCGCATTTCTGACCTCCCAACACATATCCCGCCGTCGATTCATTTCTCCTATCCCGCCGATTTGTTTCTCTC
>NC_061509.1:4742871-4825392 GCF_022539505.1 Lolium rigidum | reverse complement strand
ATGATTTCATGTTTGTGCACTTTATACTCCAATGCAATTTGTCTAGTTTTGTGCACAAACCTTGGGGAGCTTCCTCATATTATTTAGAGCAATCTTCTTGATCTTATCATAATATCTATCTTTCTTTTGGTATCTTCTTTGTGGTTCATTTGGTTGCTTGCTTCATTTGTTGAAGCTTCTTGACTTTGTTATCCTTTTGCAATCTTTGATCCCATCTATAGTGTGATTCCTTCCGAATATTCGTCATTGGATACGTGCATTTGATTCCACTCAAATTATGAGAAATGCACACGCTATGGAGGAACTATCACTATTTTGGCCTTCTAAATTTTTCACCCGTTTCGGCAATTGGTGCCAATGGGGGAGAAGTTTGGAGGGTTTAAGGGAATTTGGTTATGTCTTTGCTTTGTGCTTAAGCATGTGCCTTTATTGCATTGCATCTTGTTGCTTTGCATAGTTGAATATTTAGAGGAAACTCCACTAGGATTTGAATGCCAATATATGCAATCAAAGTCAAGATCATTCACACATGCATATATTATGGGGGAGTTTGCTCTATATATTCAACTTGTTTGTTACTTAAATTCCTTATATAAATCCTCTCAAAGAGATTGTCATCAATTACCAAAATGGGGGAGATTGAAAGTGCATGGAGCCCCCATGTGTGGTTTTGGTAATTAATGACAATCCCTATAGACTAATGTTTGCATTGAGTTATATTTGGAGGTGTTGTCCATAGGCAATGCTTGAACCATAAGTTGGCTTCAAGGTTGCAATAAGAAGAAATTGATGAAGGATATCAAGTGTCAAGTATGTCTTGAAGATGAAGATGAAGTGAGCCCTCAAGTTAGTTCAAGACATCAACATGATGAAGAATTAAGAAATGAAGTGCAAGTTCAAGATGAGCCAAACTCGAAGAGATCATATGCTTGAAGCTTGCCATGAAGAAATGAAGTGCAAGTTCAAGATGAGTCAACTCGAAGAGATCATTTGCTTGAAGCATGCCCTCCATATGGTGTTCATGGATATATGAAGTTGCACCGAAGAAGAAGCTCTCCCATGGTGGATTATGGGGGAGCAATCCACAAGACTTCGTCAAGCAAGCACAATAGAGAAAGGTGTTCCATCTTGTTGCGGTCAAGATCGTCATCATCAAGCTCAAGTGGAATGCTCAAGGTTAAGGTTTTCTCTTGATAGGGTTTCTTTCTCGCCGGTCTCATGGTGTAGTTGGAGACCGGTTTATAGTTTAGTTGTCGTACTATCAAGAGGGCTCTCGAGTGAGTAACTCGATCGTATCCTTCGGAGACCTCAAACCTTTGCATCCTTGCATCATCTTTCTTGGTTGTTATTTGGATCTTATCCATATGGTGTTTTAGAGCTTGTGCTTATTCTCATGACAAGCTCTAGTTCATCGAAAATGGATTCCGCATGAATCACTTGTTGCGTTTTCGATATTGGAGTTTTTCTCGGTTTCTCGTATTGAGAGGTTTCACTCTAAAAGAAAAACCTACCCCACTTGTTCTTAAGATTTTCACTCTTTGTGGGGTAGCTCTTGTCATCTTCTTTACAACAAAATTGGTTTCACCTAAATCCAAGTCTCCTATCTCAAGTTGTTGCATTTTCCATATTGGAGGTTTTACCGGTTTGCCTTTTATAGATAGGTAAAACCTTTATTCATTTGTTTCTATCCTCCTTTGCTGGACTATGATGTTTCTATGCATATTGTTGTAGAGCTTGTTGTTGTGATTTCAACGAGCCCAAGATCATCGAAATCGGAGTCCGGATGCAAAAGATCTTAAGGTTTTCGTACCGGGTGTTTTGGTATAAACAGGGAGGCCGGCAGTGCCGCTGGGAGCACTCCGACACTGCCGCCGGGAGCACTCCGGCACTGCCGCCGGGACGCGATTTTGGCCATAACGGTCAGATATTTTGGCCCCTATTTAAGGGGGTCTTCTTCCCCAAAGTTTCTGGTCGGTTTGAGCTCGTTTTTGCCCCCATTGTTGACCTTCTTTGAGCTTGCTATCTCCCTCTCCCTCCAATGAATCTTGCATCTATTTGAGAGAAAGATAGAGGAGATCTAGATCTACATCTTCACCAATCAAATCCCTCTCTTTGTGAGGGGAATCCACTAGATCTAGATTTTGGAGAAATTTGGTGTTCCTCCTCTTATTTGTTCTTCCTCTCTTATTC
This sequence comes from Lolium rigidum, assembly GCF_022539505.1. Classification (NCBI taxonomy): domain Eukaryota; kingdom Viridiplantae; phylum Streptophyta; class Magnoliopsida; order Poales; family Poaceae; genus Lolium; species Lolium rigidum. The sequence continues at coordinate 4,823,202 of NC_061509.1, read as the reverse complement.
CCCCAATAGTTTTTGTAGCTTTGTTGGAATTTGAGAGAGAAGGACTTGAGCATCTTTGTGGTGTTCTTGCCATTGCATTTGGTGCATCGGTTTGAGTTCTCCACGGTGATTCGTGGTGGTGAAAGCAAGAAGGTTGTTACTCTTGGGTTCTTGGAACCCTAGACGGATTCTAGACCTTTGTGGTGATTTGTTGGGAGCCTCCAATTAAGTTGTGGATGTGTGCCCCAACCTTTATGTAAGCCCCGGTTTACGCCTCGAAGGAAATCCCTTAGTGGAACCGTGACCTAGGCCTTTGTGGCGAGGGTCACCGGAGATTTAGGTGAGGCGCCTTCGTGGCGCTCGGTGTGTGGTGTGAGTACCGCATCTTGGGGTGAGGCCTTTGTGGCGTTGGTGTGCATCGAGCAACCACACCTCAAGATGAGCCTCTTGTGGCGTTCGGGAGCACTAAGCCACCGCACCTCTCCACCGGAGATTAGCACTCGCAAGAGTGTGAACTTCGGGATAAATCATCGTCTCCTGCGTGTCTCGGTTATCTCTATACCCGAGCTCTTTACTTATGCACTTTACCTTGTGATAGCCATCGTGCTTGAAGTTATATATATATCTTGCTATCACATACTTGCTTGCATTGCTTAGAATAAGTTTTGGTGCACATAGGTGAACCATAGTATATAGGCTTTGGGCTTGACAAAGTAAACGCTAGTTTTATTCTGCATTTGTTAAGCCCATCTCGTAAAAGTTTTAAGCCGCCTATTCACCCCCCCTCTAGGCGATATCCGTGTCCTTTCAGAGGAGGAAGGCGAAGTGTCGTCGAAAGCGCCGGCCTTGTGCCCGTCGATGGCGGCGGCTGCGGCTCGGTACAGCGCGGCGAAGCGGTCGAAACGGCCGGGAGGAGGCGCGGGGGAGGCAGATCTACGGTGCGGCGACGAACTCGAGTGGGGGCGGCGGCAAAATCGATCGGCGCCGGCGGAATCGTGCGGCGGTGGCGCGGGTGGAGAAATGGAGGGCGCGGGCGTGGGGTGAATTTTCCAGCCGTTGGAGCATCACGCGTGCGAAAGATGCCGCGTGCTGCAGCCGGCGCGTCACATATGGCACCCTGGATAGGGCAAAACGCAGCACGCACCAAAAAATTGCAGCGCCGTCGCGGATAGCGCGCCTGCTGGAGGAGCAAATTCGTCTCCGCGCGCTGCATACCGACAATTTTTATAGCACGGGCGTGGGATAGCGCGCCTGTTAGAGATGCTCTAACAAGCCTCTCCACGTTAGAACTTCGAGTCTTGCGGGATCTTTGAAGAAGTGGTGTGGGAAGAAAAGCTTTTAACTTCGGGATCATGTCAAGTAAGCATGTATCACCCTAAGTTATGAGCAGACCATGACCAAGTTAACAGAGTTTTATAGTTAACATGGGAAAAAAAAGCATGCAGTGGGCAAAGCAAGGTGGTTGTAGTTCTTCTTATTTTCATAATGTTGTTTTGTAGAGATGGAGAAATGATATAATAAGTTTGATAAAAGATGGCAGCAACAACTTACTTTATAATCTGCAAGATAGTGCTACTTGTCTCGCTGATTATTTTACCAACATCTTCACGGCCTCTAATCTGAATTTGAGCAATGAACCCTCCGGTTCTTCCTTCACAAGAGCAAAATGAGTTGTCTGTTTCTTCTATTATGCCAGAGAAGGAAGAAATTTTACTGGTTTTGAAGGACATGAAGAAGAATGCTTTGGCTACTTGGAGATGGACTATCATCCAATAAAATGATAGTTCAAAGACAATTTGTTTAAAGTTTTGCATGCCATTTGTAAACCTTCATATGAGGGTGGGCATTAGGGATATTTTTGCTATGAATAAAGTTTTGCATGCTATGTTTGTTTGACGTCTTTTGAAGGAACCTGATACCTTTTTGGCACAAGTGTTCAAGACAAAATATTTCCCCACCACTTCTATTTGGAGAGCTAATTCTTCCCTACCCTAATCTGCCTTTTGGGATTTGGTTTTAAATGTTTTGCCACAGATGTAAGGTTACTGTCATCTTCAAATAGCAAATGGCAACTCAAGTATTTGGTCTTCTCCTTGGTGTAAGGATTGGAGAGAAATAATGATCATCTAATTTCCCGGCTAGGTACTACTTTTCCTAGGACAGTTAATGACCTCTAGAACCACAACTCGAAGAGTTGGGGCACTTAGAATTTTTTTAATATTTTGATGACCATATGAGGGATAAGATACCGCAGGTCCCAACTATTGTGGCCCGGTTTGATGATGAGCCTTGTTGGAAGCATACCCTTCTAGCCAATATACAAAAAGAGTGCTTACAAGACTTCTATGCAGAAGCAAATTGTGGTTGGGGCCAAGCCGGCAAAATCCAGGACCCTGTGCAAAATTATAAATACCTTATCTAGTATAAAAAAATGGGACTTAAGAAAATATAACTAATGAACAACTGTAACGTATATATGTCTTAGATGAATTGTTACACTAAAGAACTGCTCTATGCGCCTATAGATTCTGAACATGTGAGAAAATCGCATTAAAAAACTATTTTAAGAGGATAGTTTAAAGAAAACGGCCTGACCAGCAGCCTGGGCAAAAAAAAAAAGACCTAATGGTGTTGATATTTGAATTGTTTGGTATTTAACAAATAGGAAATTAGTTTCAAAAATTTGAAGGCTTGTCGCATGTAAAGCTGTCCCAACAAGGACATGTACATAGATAAGCACATTATAAAAGTTATCCCCATGAAAGAAATACAGTAACACTACACAAACTTACCTCACTATTTATAAATTAAAACCGCAGTGATTAATCATTTATTTTGATTATCAAAAGTCATGATATATCAGTGCAGTTTTTCTAACATGTTTAAGAATTAGAATTAGAAATTTGCTTCAAAAGTAGGCATAGTGTGTTTTACACATCAGGCTTATCTAAGTTATTAAATGCTAATCAAAAGCATAATCAAGTGAAGTATTTACATGATGGCCATCCACTGGAAGTAGTAAAAGAACGGAGAATATAAAGAAAACAGAAAAATAATAGAGAAAATAAAGAAAAGGAGAGGTGTGGTTTGTGAAAGAATGTTCTAAACGTGGAGATAAATTTTCATTTGTTTTTACATTGTTCGTTTGCTCAAGCGGTTGCGATTTTCTTCTTCTTTGGGATGTAAACTGAAATTTTTCATCAAAACTATTATCCAACAAATATTATTCAGTTCTACATGCACATGGATTCGTCCTTCATGCATGCATAGTCCCCATAGCCAATACCAACACACCGGTTTGCCGGACACCGCCTTTGTCATTGTGAGGCCTGACCGTGGTGGGGTCGAGTGCGTTAAAGGTGGAGGTCACCGTCCACGACAATAGAAATGTTAAAAAATCGTTAATCGGTAACATATCGGTTAGCTGGCGAGATGAAGATTAATGGACGAAGCAGCCAGTTAATCAATTAATCTGCCAATTAATCAGTTAAACAGCTACTCCGTGTCTCAGTGACCCTCCAAGTAGGGGTTATTTGGCCAGTGGTTAATCAGCCGATTTTTTGAACACTTCAAAGCAAGCGCATTCAAGTGTGGCCCCAAAATCACATACGAGGTTGCTGTCACTGTAGTCCATTAGGTAGATTGTTGGGATGAGCAAATCCAATTCACACAACGCTTTCCGAGCTTTGTTTTTTACACAAACGTGCTAAGCTTTATTGATTATTGACAATGATTACAAGAACTGAAACTGAATATGGAGTACTAAGCCACAGGTGACGACCTACTCCAAAAGTTAAAGCATGCTTAGCAAGATTGTGTGCTTCAAAGTTTGAAGCCCTTCCTTCATGGACGATAGTACACTCCTGGTATCATAATGATCAGGATACGATTCTTGTTCGAGAAGCCTAGCTACCAGATTGCTGGACAAAGAAAACCACAAGTCCAAAGAAAAACTCTCTCGCTCCCTCCCTCGTCAATCCTGTGGGCGACAGGGAGGTGGCCTAGCAGCCCCGACCCTTTTAACACGTAATGATTCGACACCACTTCTTGGAGACAATGACCTGCAAAGACATAGCCATGTGCCTTTTGGTCCCCATCAGATTGACCATTTTGAGTGCCCACCCAGTGTGGTCTATCCAGTAGTACATGGTACTCTACTGATAAGAGCGTCCAGTGGCTTCATAGTTCATGCTACATTCAGTATGTGTGACAGAAGGCACGGAGTTCACAGCAAGTTGATGTATGGTACAGGGCAGGATGGCCCATCTGCATGACGTTGAACATTGAACAGCCTACACAAAAGGCAAGTCAGATGAGAACATGGACGATTTTGACACATTGCCATTGCTGACAAACACCTGAAAAAAGCACACACAGTTTGTGGGGTGATACTTCACCTTCAATTTTGGGCTGGGAAAAGTGCGGTCAAGATCATGAAATCACATGACACTGGATCAAAATCCGGTCCTGATCGAAGATCTGAAACATATAGGAGGAATATTTAGATGTAAAGAAAGGGTTGGTGGTGAATTTGTCGCAGCCCACAACCAAACAATCTAATTTTAACACGCTGTTTGCCCAGAAGGAGGGGCACAATGTCGACGGCAACAATGTCACAACAGAGGCTGAAGAAGCTGATATGTGACCAATATCACAACAGAGGCATGAAGACCTGAAGAAGCTGAGAGGCAGCAGTGCAGCACCATCACCTTCCAGGTTCCCCATAGAGGAAGATCAGTTCCAGCTAACGTGTCCAGCCCAAAAGGGATAAAGTGGCCTAGTTTGGTTGAGTCTGGAACATATTTGTCTTGAGCTAGCCCAAAGACGCAAAACAGGTGAGAGCTTCCACATGGTCCTTAACACATGGACCTTTAATATAATCATAACTGGAGCATAAACAAAACAAAAACTGTGCTATAAAATTCTGAACTTTTATATAGCACATAGTTCTGAATGCACCATCAATTTTGCTGCATGCCTGTACATACAGTAAGAAATTGGTAATTTGAGTTGCATGATAATACTGGTCTACAATTTTCTAACCATACATCACTAACCAGTAAGAAATGATCATGAAGGTTATCAGCAATGCAATGCACTAGGGACTAGGATTCTTTCTTGATCCACTGAGGTTGAAATTTGTGAACACCATCTTTGCAGAACGATAGTTCCTGCAGTTTCAGAAAACTATCAATGGTGAACTAATAAGCCTTGGTGTCCTAGTTAGTTTAATAGAATAAATTCGCAAAAAAAAAAAATGGGACTTGAACATATAATCAGGGTGAATTTTGTTTGCTTCTTACATCAGCAGCAGAGCCAAATATCTTGTGGACACGACTAAGATTACACAATTTGTAGGAAAAACAAGATTATATAAGGATGTACATGGAAAGACGAAGTGCTGGTCAAGTGGTCATATATATAGACTACTAGCACATGTCATGTGTCGATGTGCTGGTCATATATAATGACCAGAGTGCTAGTCAATAATAATAAAGAAATACATTGTGTTGTGCATCGATCCTCTGCATGATTTTAACAGATTAACTACTAGCACATGATAATCAGACAGTAGGGTCAGCTGAGTGTCAAACTGCAGAAATAACTAATTGGCAAGGGTTGTATTTATATAGGCAGGTTCTCTTACTTGGGCAATACTACATACAGGTAGTAAATTAGTAACTGATGATTCCACATTCACAAGTCACCTCCTATCTCCGGTATTCTCCCTAATACATCCATTAGACCATTAAAGATAGGTCAATAATAGAGCTCGTAAGAAAAATATAGATTAATCGATAGTAAATTGTACTGTAGTTAATTGGCCCTGATACTTCTATATTTAGCAAGATGACCTAGTAGCACAGAAAAGCAATACCAATTTTTGCTTCCAACAGGCCAAGCAAATTTCCAACTATATGCCCAATATAAACAATTTCGAAGCAACAAAAAGTATAGAGTGGGGGCAAGGTAGAACAAAGAAGTACCTCAATGTAGCAAACTAGCAGCGCGCTGTGGAGGATGAGCTGTTTCCCGTAGCTGGACAGTACATGTGTCAATGGGGAGACAGGAAGCCGACGGGGGATGCGAGACAGCGATGGCCTACACGTGCGGCAGGGAACCGGTGGACAGGGCATGGGATGAAAGACACGAGATGGAGAGCCAGCGGCAAACAAGAGATGGGGGAGCTTCTGGTGGACCCATGCTGCGGTGGGCGCAGATAGCACGTGCAAGTTTGTATTCATGAATTATACGCCCATTGGGCAAGGCCCCTGATACAGCGAGAAGCAAATCCTCTTGAGACGTCGTAAGGAAATCTGAGGCCGCAAATCCAAAACCATCACCACGGAGAAGGCCGTCATGTTCGACCTCCATCGGTAGGTTCTCGGCTTCTCGCCCTTCTCTTCACTTCCGTCCTACTCACACTGCATGATGCCTCACCAGCTCCAACTTTCTCTGCCTCATCAGTGAGCAGGGCATCCTTGAAAAAAAAACAGAATTTGAATTCATAACCACAAATTGTCGTAAATGAAATCTCAAATGTTTAGAAAACATCAAGTAGATTCATCCAGTTCCAGGTATTCATTAGTCAGCAAAAACTAAACTACAGCATATGTGGTGAATATTCTAGACTCCACATGCTTACATCATTTAGCTAAGCTAGATGATTAGCGCCTGGCCATCCTACTCTAGTCTTGTACATATACATTTCACTGTTCACGCCCACTCAATATGAACTTGGAGAGGAAGTGTCACACCTGCTATCCAGCTGGTGGACATCGAGTCGCCTGGACAGCAAGAAGTAGGCCAGGCGAGATCAACAGGTCCACATTCCAGTGGCTAATTGAGTTGTATGCGTGAGTTGGCTGTGTGCCGCTGGGTCCAGGTTATAAGGACCAGGTCGTTGTAGCGAACACGTATGTTGAGATTGGAATTAAACTCTGGAGTTTCCCATCCCCTTCGCCTATCTCACCTATTGCTGCTATCTCATCCTCCAATTCTCTTTCCAATTCCCTTGTATCCTCCCAGATCCCTGTGAATGATCCCTCCCCAACAACCGGGACATCACAGGAAGGAAGGAAATTATTTATAAAATAGGACAAAGATAGTAGCTAGCAACTAGGATGCATTCAGACTAAGTATAAGATACCCAATTTTCTCACTCTCTACATTATCCCCTTAGCTGCTTCACTCCACAATTAAAATGGCGATTGTAAGATTTCCTAAATTGGCTTACTCTCCTTAACTGCCTTGCTACCACAGGGAATGTTGAATTCTTTTTCCCAAAGTTCCTACGAAAATCATCAACACTAAGCCTAAATATATGGCGAAGTTCCAACACTGGCTCCTATACCTTGATTTCTTTGTTATAACCTATCAGGTTGCGTGTTTGCCAACATCACAAACGATGAATTCAGCCTAGTAAATTTCATTTTTAAGACAAAGAAAGTTTACATTAGTAGGAATGTCTCTAGCACAAGGTCTGTCATTAAAAAAATATGCTAAGAGAATGCAATGGAAAAGAAACTCACCAACGTTCATTTGACGATTAAACAGAATTAGCAATTATTAGCATGTAGTGCAGTATGGTGTGTAAGTAGAAGCTTATGCTGTGTAACTTGCTATGAAACCGAATATTACATTGAGAAATGGTGCTACTTGTCACCTGAAAGAAATACTGTGAAGTGATGATAAAAAAAGTATGGATATGGATAAGAAGTTCGGAAGTTTAATGTACCTTAAGCCACCAGAGAGTTCTGACTATATCGGACTTCTGTGGGTATATCTCCAAATCTAACCACCAATGTAGCCACCAAATTTAGAGATAATCTTTGCACAACCCTTGAAAAAAATTAGTTCAGTTTTAATTTGATGTATCCAACTGAATAGGCATAACTCTATTTTTAAACTACTTGTTACAAACAATGATATTACACCAAAATACAACCTCCGGTAAAAAAATGCCATGTTAACTTTTGTTTCTTCTGTACAGAATATATATTTGTTACTTTAATTTTGTGGCAATATTTGTACTAAATGCACCACAAGTACCTTTTTCATAGTAATGTGAGAGTTGGGCATACAGTTGGGTCAACCTTTTTTTATTAACTACGCCATTAAATCCTTCCATCTTCCATGTGCTTGGAGAGCTAATCGAAAAAATATATACTCCATCCATACACCTTCGTATGGCATAATTTTTTTCCTTGTGTCCATCTATCTAAGGTGTATTTCACGTACTGAGGATATTTTCAGTTTCTTTCCATCTTGGCCACTCCTAGTACTTTGCAGTGATCATTTGTCAGGTGATTCCTTAAGTCCTACAAAAGAGGACAAAGGGAGTACCTAATCTGAGGTAGAACGTATTAATAAATGATTCATGAAGTCATGATACCATCAAAAAAATAAAGATCGTGATTAACAATCGAGCTCCGCATTAATTAACTCCATTAGTAACTAAACTATGTTATTTGTATGGTCTATTCTCGACAGCATAAATACTACTGAATTAATGTAATGGTACAGAAATCACTGTATTTCTCTGCAGTTAACAAGTATTAGCATGCAGCTCAGTATGGTGTGAATGTGCAACCTTATGTTGTCTATTCTGCTGCCAAATCATGTATTTCATCAGCGAGGAAGAGTAGTACTATATTTCACTGGGAAGAATAATGCGAAATTATGATAAATGAAAATGAGTATGTATAGCATTTACTTCGTCTGCATATACTTGTTACCCTAGTTTTTGAGGCAATATTTTCCACTAAACACCCCTATAAATATTTTTTGGTAGTGATATTAGAGTTGTGCATAACTGCATACAGTTGGGTCAACCTATGTTAAAGACTAAGTCATTAAATCCTTCTTTGTGCCATGTGGTTGGAGCTAAACAACAATACATACCAATTGGAGGGATTACATATTAATAAATGATTCATGAAGTCATGATACATTCAAAAAAGGAAATAAACAACTCATGATTATCAATTCACCTCTAGCTGTGTACCATCAATTAATTTCCTTAATAGCTGAGTTATTCTTTTTGTTCTATTCTAGAGAGCAATAAATACTACTCCCTCTGTCCAGATAAGGATGTCAGAAATTTTTCTAGATAAGCATGTATCTAGACGCGTTTTAGTGTATAGATACATCCAAATCTAGATAAATCTGCGACACCTCAGGACAGAGGGAGTATAATTAATGTACGACAATGTTTAGAAGAAACATAAATATTTTCCCCTTAAACATAAATTAAACTATAGTGCCTAACCTAGGGAGTATTGTGTATGTTCGCTATTGCATAGCTAAGACGGAACATATTATTCACCTGGAAATGTTGAGTCCTAGAGATGGAGAATATTAAAATGACATCGTAACTGCTTTTGGGGAGGCCCAAATACCCTGCTGAACTGATATTTCCAAATTCTCCATCTTGCAACTTATAACAGCAGAGTACCTATTTTTTATAATAATAAAATCTGTTAGAACTTTGAACCACTAGAAGATTCGATTGTTTTAAGGAAGCACGTTATGGACCAGAAAATAGGGAAATTGTGGAATGATAAGTCAACATGATATCTTTCAAGATCTCTGTCTCTAGATTATTAGATGTTCCACAAAAAATAAGATCAAAATCAACTTTTACATGGTCCCTAGAACATACAGATGCCACAAGTTGTTACAAAATCAATATGCGCATTAATGTGCTCAAAGATTGCTAAGCATAATTCAAAAACTCAGATAGTACATTAATGTGCTCACTAGATTCCATAGGCACAGTTCCAAGTTACATAAAAAAGGTAACCAACCAAGTGTAAATTCATATTATAATTGCCTCATTTGATGCAAAAAAAAAGCTCAGGGTGAGGAGTGAAACCAATATCCCAACACGTACATCTAAAGAAAGGGCAAAAGATTCTTCTATTAAATAGCACCAGCCATATATAATCACCTTTCTTGCCAAGCCATAGCTAAGGGGGTGTTTAGCTAGGCTTACTTTTGGATTTTGGTCTCTGGCTTATAAGCCAAAAAACACCTAAATATGTGCCTTCGGTTTTGGATTTTAGCTTATACAATCATGTAGCAACATCCAGACAAAAGCTAGATGCATAAGCCAAAAGAACCTATTTAGGTGTGTTTTTTTGGCTTATAAGCCGAAGTCTAAAAAGGAAAAATTAAGCCTAACCAAACACTCTAGTCTCATTGTCCAGAGAAAGGTGTCCTTTTAGCATAATAATAATACAAGAGAATTGTGACTCAAGCTGAAAGTGAAGTAATAACCTTGCAGAATAAGTTTGAAAATTATGCCTAACAATCTATCAGGAGGACAGGACACATAAAGGGAATAAGCAACACATTGTCCCTGATGTGTAAGCCAGATACATCATAACGGCCATGTATCTTTTTCACACAAAGTGCTCGAGTGAGATAAATAGCTTAACGTGTGCATCTAAAGACTAGGCATAGGCATCATCATCTACTAATAACATTAAGCATATAGAAATCACCTTGATTGCCTAGCCATAGCTTAATTTATCTCATAATCCAGATAAAAATAGTTTTTTTCTAGCATAACAATACAACGGAGAATTAGGATGGTTGCTAATAGACAGTGAAGAACACTGCATAGTAAGTTCGGAAATTAAACCCATCAATCTATCAGGAAGACAGGAAGCATAAAAACAGTACAAGAGAACACATTATCCAACAGATATAGGTAACATGTATACGCTATGTTTTGTCGTTTTCACCCAATATGCTTGAAAGCTTCACAAAACCTCTACAAGCCCCCTACCCACCTTGATTGCCCTTGTGGAAGTGGGCTTGAAGATGAATCATTAGGGACACCTTGCAGTTGAGCATTGTGTTGTTGCTGCTGCTGTATGTGTGGTGGTACATGCTGCGGATTTGCTGTCTGAACATGATGTGCAGCAGGTTCTTGCACTACAGGAGTAGCATTTGCAGCCAAATTTTGATTCTTTAGCACCAACCCATGTTGGACTTGAGGTTTCTCCTGCTGATTACTGTTATTTTCTCTGGGCTGATAAATTCCACTTGATGAGCCGTAGTTTAACGAATTCATCTGTTGAAACTTCTTGACAGCTTCCTCAGCCGGAGGAGGCGACCCAGGTTTCTTCACATGCCTGTACTGGCAATGAGGGCAATAAGGGCAAAACCCCACGTTATGCCTGCAATTCAAATAAAAAAAGGAACACAGTTTAGGTTAAAGCTAGAAAGCACTCTTTTGCAACTGGTACACGGAAGGTTGAATTGGAGCTTAGATGTCAGGTCACAAAGCACATTAGATGATATAGTGGGTAGCACAAGAGACAAAAGTGTGAATAACAATATGAATCGTCAGTCATCCCGTAAGTTAAAGACTAAATCAATACTAATTGGACACTACAAATACTAGTTTAATCGAAGGCACCAAATTAGCATAGTGTATCAGCTATATTAAAAGCTACCAACTAAATACTATTAAATAATAGTATATATCCATCTAATATAGCAACAAAAGAAACTCACATGGCATGAGCAGTAAATTTGACCTAACTGCGTCAATTACTAATGCACTATGTTGCATTACAAGGGTCAGTTATGTCTCCAAGAAGAATCCAATTCAGAAAAGAATTCTGTATACAGTCCAACTTTGCACATTGAGTTCCTTCGTGGCTGCATAATGATCCATTGGTTCTAGCTTATTTTGCTATGTATTTATAGGTTTGCTGCAGCTGGCATCACGGTTTTGAAGGCGTTAATGCGCCTTAGAGCGGTTTGGGGCGCTCTGACGCCTAAACGACGCCTTGGCGGGCGCTTTGGATGCCTAGGCACCTAAAGCGGTCGATTTTCCAAGGCGGAGGGCGGGCGCCTTGGCGCCTAAGCAACGCCTTCAAAACCATGGCTGGCATGTATGCATAAGGCTTGCATACGCTAGAAGAGATTGCAGAGAAAAACCACATCTTAAGAAAATTAGTTTAAAATGCCATGTGGCATCCAAAAGTTCTCTACAACTGAGTTCTAATGTTCGGAAAAAGAATGGAGACCAATTGATCTATTATTTGATGGTCCTTTAGAGATGCATACTACGGAGTATTGCATAGGTGTAATAAGCTAGCTTGGTGATTAGATTCCGGTAAACCAATTTTTTTTGAACAAAGATGGCCTCGAAAGGCCAGGAAGATTCAATACTAGCGGTGGGTACAGAAATTACATCGTTGCCCTTTTGCTTCTACTGCCCTGAAAGGACCCTAGCAACAAAAAGAGAAACGCAATCCAGTGCTTGGGCACTATCTCCACCGCGCGTCGGCGACCTCCAGGCGCAAAGCACCGAGATCGGAGAGGAGGTAGCTCGATGTGCTCTCCATACCGACGAAGAATCAACCGCGCCGGCCATCGCAACGCCTCCGGGGACGAACCACTTGGAGAATAAGTGATGGCGAGCTCCAGCGCGAGATTGAAGAGAGCCTCCAGAGGAGGTTGAGCTCCTGGTCGAGGGTCGCCTGTCGACCATGAAATTTGGGGGCAAGGCAGAGTAGCCGGCTTGGGTCCCCGATTGAAGAACTCGCCAGAGAAAGCCAGTGGTAGAAACCACAATCTTCCAGCACCACCGCTCCGCAGATCTGCAAAGGAGAATAGATCGACACTTCCTGCCATGACCATCACCATGATGGCTAAGCAGAGGAAGTAGATCGACCCCTTCTCCCCGATCTGGAGAGCCCACCTCGAGCTTTATTGAAGAGGATCTTGGCGCCGCCGTGTTCGCCTCCGACTCCTCCCGCCGGAGCACCAGGAGCAAGCACGCCGCCACCAACCGCCGCCAAGAGGAGCTCGAACACCTCAACAGCTTGAATCCCCATGGCATCTCGCCAAAATCCACATGGGTAAAACCTAGAAGACTAGCCCTAGAACTATACAGAGGGGGCCGAGCCCCTCTCCCCGGTCGTCTCCGGCCGGCCGAGCCGCCGGAGAGGAGGGGGAGAGAGGCTCGATGTGGCCGAGGGGCTCTCACAGACGGGAGGAGGAGAGAGAGACGAGGGGGGGAATGAGAGCCTCCCCGGTAAACCAATTTAAACCTTCTCATTTATTGATGGCTTTCCGCTTTGAAAGTTGAAATGTATTTTTGCGGGTTGGGCACACCGACAGAGTGGCACTTTTCCCAAGGTGAAGAAGTTCTGTTATTTAACTTTCAGTTTCTCGAATGTTGGCTTCTTTGCAGGAATATACTTGATTCATGGATGTCTTTTATTATTTGTAATAAAAATCAGCATGTGATATTTCTGTCTTCCAAATGAATTATGGGATTCAGACAAACCAACCACGATTAAAGAAACAAAACTCAGTATGTTGCATTACTATATTCCATATTGACGAGTTCAAAATGCTTTGCAAGAGATGTATCATCCATGAATCCATATTGCTTATCATGCCTTCTAGCTCATGCTTTTAATATGTTGCGTTAATACATTCCATATTGACTACTTCAAAATGGTTTGCAAGAGATGTATCATCCATGAATCCATATTGCTTATCATGCCTTCTAGCTCATGCTTTTATTGGTTGATGTGTGTGTCATACCTTCCATATTGACGAGTTCAGAACTTAGTATGTTGCATTAATATATTCCATATTGACGAGTTCAAAATGCTTTGCAAGAGATGTACCATCCATGAATCCATATTGCTTATCATGCCTTCTAGCTCATGCTTTTATTGGTTGATGTGTGTGTCATACCTTCTGTATGCAGCTAAGTACATTTATCAGCGTGAAAGTTTCTTTTTTTTTGGCCCCAAAGATTAGTGTCATTATTAGTTTGATCAGAGCATTTGAAGCATGATATTTTCGTTGATCCGGCGATCGTATTTATAGTTCATGCAACTGAAGTATAGTAATGTAATAATTCATGCATGTAAAATCATATGTGCTACTAGCTGATTAGCTTAATGAAGAGAGATATTCTTTTAGTAATCACTACCTCAACAAAACCTTCTCGAGTGATTGTTATTGTTACAACAATAGATTAATGATAGCCAGGACATGCATTACATGTGCGCTCTTACTAGTCTCCTAGGAAGAGTCCAATTAAGAAAATCTTAAAAATCACATATCATAACACTAAACCCTACACCGTACACACACATAAATTCTAAAGATGAGCTGCAAACCAATATTTGCCATGGCAGATTAATTTTTCAAAGAAAAGTAACAATTGTAGGCTGCCCAAGAAACCTACACAATCCCAATGTTTAATCGTGTTATCGCTAGTATAAAAATAAATTGCATATTTGATCTACCTATTTTTACCACCATCTTAAGTCATCAAACTTTTGATTGCATTTAATTTGTAGAAGACATACAAAGAATTGCCACAAGACTGCTTTGTAATCCTAGAAGCCTTAACAATCACATCAAACAGATCACACAATCACAACTCAGACCTAGGACCATCTAACTAGGGATGAAAGTGGAGCGGAAAGTTTCCGACTTTGCCACGGAAAAATGAAAACGGAATGGAAATATGAAAATGGAAACTGAATTTTGTTAAACGCAAATGGAAATGGAAACTTTTTGATGGAAATGGAAACGGAGACAGAACAGCGTTTTCCGTCGGAACAGACACGGAAACGGAATTTCTGTTTCCGGCTAAAATGAAATTCCCGCTTTAGGTTTGATGTGTATGCACAAATCCCATTAGATGACCTTGTCAAGTAATCCCTTCATACATTTGAGGAGGTTTCCACTGTTCGACCTTTTCCAGTTCATGGTAACTTGAGCAGCACAGTAGAATTAGGAAACAAGTTTGTTGATTCGCTTGAATGCTTTTTTTTTTGCATGATTCAAGGGTTTTCTTGGTTCCAGCATATATCTGCATTGCTCCATTTCCGCGTCGTATTCGGTCTGTATCAGTTTCCGACAATATCTGCTTCTGTTTTCATTTTCAGGGTTTCTGTATTCGTTTTTATCTCCGCAAAAAAAATATGAAAACAAATGTGGCAGCACTCAGAGTTCCGTCCGTATCCGCTCCATTTTCATCCCTACATCTAACTATAACAAAACAGAAACTGACCGTAACAGCAATTCTAAGTCCATAGCTAAGATATTAACAGGTACAATCCATCGCATGACTTAGTAAGAGGAAGTTGCAACATACATTTGGGGTGTTTTTGCTTGTGCCCTGGATTTGCAGAGGTGCCTACCAAAATGGAAGAACTCTGCAATTGGGTTTTTAGTTTTGAAAGTGTTAAGATCCATAACTTGATAGCTACAGGTGTTGCTGCTGTTCTTTTTGAGCATGTGGAAAGTTAGAAATGGGGCTTGGTTTAGGAATAGTTATCCTGATGACCCTGTTAATATAGTTTCAAGAATTTTGCATAATCTTCATTATTGGGCTGGTTTGCAGAAGATAAAACTTTGAGACAGAGTACGCTTGAAAGCGTCTAAAACTACAGCAGCCGTTGATATGCATGAAAAACTATTATCAGCCGTTCATCAAGTGTCATCAGGATTGATCTAACGGCCGCCCTGGACTGGATTCACCACCCCTGCGCGCACCCAATCAGTCTACCCCAAGCATGTGTGTGAAACTCCTAGAAGCTAGCCAAAGTTATAGAGAACTCGAGAGTCGAGACGATGCAGACTAACACCTGGACTGGCCATGTTAGTATATGGCAAGGAAAAACCTCTGAGGGCCGTTGATATGCATGAAAAACTATTATCAGCCGTTCATCAAGTGTCATCAGGATTGATCTAACGGACGCCCTGGACTGGATTCAGCACCCCTGCGCGCACCCAATCAGTCTACCCCAAGCATGTGTGTGAAACTCCTAGAAGCTAGCCAAAGTTATAGAGAACTCGAGAGTCGAGACGATGCAGACTAACACCTGGACTGGCCATGTTAGTATACGGCAAGGAAAAACCTCTGAGGGGAGTATGACTTTTTTTTTTCTTCAAGCTGAATTAGGTGTTGACGCGCACGTGTAACTTCTTTTGGAAACCTGCCACCACGAGCAGCAAATTAAGTGACCATGAGTTACCAGGCCAGGTCTGCCTCTTCTCTCAAGGTCCCGCGGGCCATAATATTGTTTAACATCTAATCACAATGTTAGTGCACGTAAGATTGACCATTAATATTTTTTCGAGCGTCTAATCACAAAAATATATATGCTCATATTGAGCTGTCCATACTTCATAATAGGTTATACTTCTGTTCAAGGTATTAAAAAAAGTACTCATCTCAGGTTATTACTCCTTCTATTCGTTCTATTAGGGTGAGTTAGTTTTTCAAAAGCCAAAAATTAATCATATTGACCATTTTGGCAAAAATAATTATCATCTGTGATACTGAATAATTAGAATATGACAATATATTTCAAAATAAATCAAACAATACTGATTTGGGGTTGTAAATACCAATTTTTCTAAATACATTGGTCAAAGATAATCATGTTTTACTTTAGAAACAACTGATGTCCGAATAGATGGGGCATTTTTCAGAACACCGTATTTATCCAAATTAATTGCCGCTGGTTCAATAAACCTAAACAGATTTACGCAACACTTTATCTAAATCTGCGATAATTAATTTGAATCAGAGGCAGTATTACTTTTTTTGTTATTTATTCAACCACCTTTGTTCAATCGAGTCCATGTTCTCTATTTCCCAAAACCCATTCGTTCACCGACCCATGGACCAGAGGTTGCTTGCTTGGAATTGAGCTTTCTAGCTTTCTTTAGTACAATCTTTTCGCGAGAGCAACCCCGGGTTCGTTCCTAAGACTACACTCACAGCTTTCTCTGTTCATGTTATAGTACTATATTCTACTTATATGCCGGAACATGCAAAGCACGTGCTAGTTCAAGAAAAATGGGGAATATGCCCTTTATTCAAAAAAAAAATAGGGATAGGATGTTCCTCACATGCTGTACTCCTCAAGGTGCTCGGTGTTGTGCTTGAAGACGCAATCTGGCAAGCGGCAGTAGCCATACGAGTGGAGGTAGTGGCACACCGGCATGCGGTCCAGGTCGTACTCGTGGAGGAATTCGCAGGAGTCGCCCATCATACACACGCCCAGCAGCCAGTACGGGCACACGGTCTGCCGGGAGCTGCGGCTGCCGAGGCCTTGGTCATGGCGGTGCTCGACGGCGGCGGGGCCGAGGTCGTAGGAGGACGGCAAGGCGGAGGCCGCGCCCAAGGCAACGGAACCGGATCCGGCGGCGGCGGCGTCGGCGTCGAGGTCGTCCTCGAAATCGAAGACGAGATCGCCGACGTCGCCGTCCATTTCGTGGATCATGGTTTCGGCGGAGCTGCCGCGGCCTTGGTCATGGCGCGGCCTGACCGCGGCGGGGCCGTTGTCGTAGGAGGACGGCAAGGCGGGGGCCGTGGCCGTGGCCGTGGCCGAGGCAGCGGAACCGTAGCTGGCGGCGTCGGCGTCGGCGACGGCGTCGAGGTCTTCCTCGAAATCAAAGACGAGATCGCCGTCGTCGCCGTCCATTTCCTGGATTAGGGTTTCGGGGGTGGCTTTGGGAAGCATCTCACTGATTTTGGCTACTTATATCAGATTGGCTCAGATTTTGTACTGGTAAAAAGATTTAAACTTTTCGGACAAATTTGAAAAAATCCAGTAAATCATAAATAGTTTGGTTTGTATTCGGAGAAAATTTCATTCCATTTGATACCTTAGATCATAAATAGTCTGCATGTTGCTGTGAAAATTTGAAATCTTTTATTGAGTACAATATGCATCTTTTAGAGCATACCAAAAATCACAAACTAGCTATCTAGGTGTGAAAAGTGTCGGCAAGAGTTGTGCTGTGGAGGCAATGTAAACAAAATATTGGTTCAAGAAATTATGTTAACCGAGGTTATGGACCAGTGAGCATGTTTGCTGTACTTTCAGTATCTATAACCAACTTATAAATAGGAATGTTGTGTCTGAACCTATTCCACCAATGTTGTTAAACATCTTACTCCAGGAATGTTGTAATTTCTTCCTGGTTAATATTTCTAGTCTTGTCATGAGAAAGCATTCAATAGTGTTATTCTCGGTAAAAAGAAGTACCATGGCAAGTATGTACATCGCAGTGCTATGCATCATCCTGAAAAGCTCATACAGATAGATCCAAGAGGGAAGTGGCCCGAGAGCACCAATTGTTGGAGACAACGACCTGCACAGACATGGAGCTGCATTGCCATGTGCCTTTGGGGTTCCCATCCGATTGACCATTTTGAGTGCCAAACCGTTGAATCAATGGCTGGAAAAGGGAAGATTTCTTTTTCCTGGGGTCAGTGCTCTATCCGGAAGTGATGCCTCTCCCCATCACATATCAGTTTCCTCAGGTCTTCATGCTTCTCCTGCTCTTGCTGCATTTGACAACGTTTTGACTACCGATGTGTTACAACTTACAATTGGTTTGGGTTTGTTTCACACACCACCCACCAAACCTTTCTTTAGCTCGGGATCCAAATTTGAAACCGTATCACATCATTTCATGACCTTGACCGCCTTTTTTTGGGCGCCAAAATTGAAGGTGGAGCATTGCCGCCAAACTGTTCGTGTGGTCAACAATGGTAATGTGTCAAAACCATCAGTTTCGCATTTGGCTTGCCTTTTGCGCAGTGTGGTTGTTCTTTGTTCAGTGTTTCCTGCTGCACTGTACCATACTGTAAACTTGATGTAAAATATGTGTCTTCTTTCAAACATACTGAATATATAACATGAACTATGAAGCCACTGGACGCTTTTATAGGTAAAGTACCATGTACTACTTGCTTTCCCATAAAGGAAAAAAGTTCCAGCTAATATGGGCATAAACTAGAACATATTTGTCTTCAGCAACCCCCAAGAAGCCAGTTATACCTAAACCTCAAACTGGATCAGAGCAAAACAGGTGAAAGCTTTCACATGGTCCATTAACACATGGACCTTAACATAATCATAAATGGTGAATCGCCCAGCAAAAGAACATAAGTACTATTAAAACAACATCATCCAAACTCTATCAGTATAGTTCACATAGTTCTGAATTCAAGCCCGTACATTTGTGTAGTTTCTCAATGCACCATCACGTTCGCTACATGCCTGTAGACTACACTGCATACATGCAGTCATATAGACCAGCAAGAAACTGGTTAACTCGAGTTACATGACAATACTGGGCTACAATTTTCTAACCATCCATCATGAACAAACCAGCAAGAAATGACATGGAAGGTTATCAACGATGCATTAGGGAGCATGGACCATGACTCTTTCTTGATCCATTGAGGTTGAAATTTGCAAACACCATCATCGCAGAATGAGAGCTCCTGCAGTTTCAGAGAAGTAGCTATCAGTGAGTGAACAAATAAGCCTCGGCCTCCTAGCTAGTTCACAAACAAGCTGTGCAATTTTAACAGCTTAGAAAACAATCATGGGACTCATAATCAGGGCGAATTTTGTTTGCTTCTTTACATCACAAACAGGGCCTCATGGGACGAACATAATCAAGGTGAATTTTGTCTGTTTCTTTAAATCAGGAAAAGAGACACAACTAAAATTACACAATTTAAAGAAAAAACAAGATTATATAAAGACAGAGTGCCAGTCATATATAAACTACTATATAACATGATGTGTACCAATGTGATGATCATATGGCAAGACAGTGTTAGTCAATAATAATAAAGTACAGTGCGCACCAGTCCTCTGCATGGTTTTAATAGATTAACTACACATGATCACCTAAGGAAACAACAACAATAACTAACCCTACAAAAGCTGAGTGTAAAACGGCAGTTATAACTAATTGGCAAGTGTTGTTTATACGTAGGCAAATTCTCTTTCTTGGGCAATACTACCTACTGGTAGTAAATTAGTAATTAGTAATTGATGATTAAAGTTGGTCGATAGTACAGCTCATAAGAAAAATATAGATTAATCGATATTGGATTGTAACTTCTATATTTAGCAAGATGGCATACTAACACAGGAAAACAATACCAATGTCTGCTTCCAACAAGCAAAGTAAATCTCCAACTGCATGCCCAATATAAACATTTTCGAAGCAAAGAGGTTTATAAAGAGTGGGGGCGTGAATCAGATCAAAGCACCACAACGTAGCAAACTAGCAGTGCTCCGTGGTGGATGAGCTGTTTCTTGTAGATATGATGAACACTGCCTTACATGTGTCCACTCGGAGGCGGGATGCCAACAGCGGGTGCAAAACAGCAGCAGGTGACCCGTGCTGCAGTGGATGCAGATAGTACATGCAAGTATATACTCATGAATTATACGACTATTGGGCAGAGGCCCCTGAAATCGCTAGGAAATATGTGGCTGCATTCACCATTGACAAAGAAACCATCATGTTTCTGATTCCTTCGTTAGCTCGACAAAACTTCTCATACTTCTCTTCACTTCGCTCCTCCTCACATAGCATAACGCCTTCATCAGCACCAACTTCCAGTGCCTCATCAGCGAGCAGCGCATCCTAGAACAAAAAAAAAATCCAGAATTTCAATTCATAGCCACAAATTGTCGCAAATGAAGTAACAAATGGTTAGAAACAATAAAGTAGATTCTTCCAGTTCTGAGGTATTCATTAATGTAGTGAATATTCCAGAGTCGTATAAGCTTACATCAATTAGCTGACCTGGATGCTTCTACTCTAGTTGTGTATATTGTTGTTTCAGTGTTCATACCCAGTCAATATGAACTCACAGAGGGAAATTATTTATGAAATAGGCCCAAGATATTAAGCTAGCATGTATTTTTTTTCAAAGCTAGCATGCATTCAGACTGCAAGTATAAGATTACCTCAATTTTCCTTACTAAACTCCCAGACGGCGATTGTAACATTTACTTAGTTCCCCTACTCTCCTAACTGCCTTACTACCACAGGGAATGTTGAATTCTTTTGCCCAAAGTTCCTATGAAAACCATCCACAGTAAGCCTAAATATCCGGCAAAGTTCCAGCATTGGCTCCTATATCTTGATTTCTTTGTGAATTCAGCCTAGTTAATTTCAACTTTAAGGCAAAGCAAGTATAAATTAGTAGAAATGTCTCTAGCATAAGATCTGTCATTTAATATTATATTATGCTAAGAGAATGGAATGGTAAAGAAACTCACCAAAGTTTATTTGTCGATTAAGCAGAACTACCAATTATTAGCATGCAGTATTGGTGTGAATGTACAACCTTATGTTGTCTAACCTGCTATGTAAATGCATATCAAATTGAGAAATAGTACTACTTGTCACTGGAAAGAAATAATGTGAAATGATGATAAATGAAAATGAGTATACTCCAAAACAGAAATGTAGCTAAGTTCAAAAATTTAAAGTACCTTAAGCCTGGAGAAGTTCTGGCCATATTGGACTTCTCTGAGCATACCTCCAAAAGTCCAAACCCAACCACAAATGTAGCCACCAAAAACAGAAATAATCTTTGCACAAACCTTGAAAATAGTTATTATTTGATGTATCCAACCGAATAGGCATAATTTTATTTTTTAACTACTTGTTACAATTACTCGGCGACTCAAAAATCATGGCGGAGATCCATGTTATAGGTGTGGGTGGCAAGTAGGAGTGGGCATATAAACCGATAACATTACTCCCCGAACCAAAAGAACCGGGACGGACCGACACAGAATAAACCAAAACCGCTTATATCTGTTGGAAATTCTGTCACTGATTCTCGAAAACCGAAGTTACTTCGGCTGATTCGGTCTTAGGCCTCGTGTACCCCAAACTGGCCTAACTAACCGAACATGGGTAAGAATAATTAGAAAAGACCAGCCGATTACCTAACTCTTTGAGCCCTCACGATTCCCACCCGCTCCATTCTCAAGTCGCACGAGCAGCCTCATCATGCTTGTCACGCCATCAATTCCCCATCAATTCCCCATCCACCTGCCTCGCCTCCATAAACCTAGCTGCCACGGCTATTCTCCCGCCAGTAGCAGACAGCTACAGGCGCCATCTCCTTCCTCTTCCTACTCCCCCTAGCCTCTCATGTGTTGTGCACCGCCATCGAGTTGTCCACCCTAACAGGCTGCAGTGGCGGCGGTGGAAGAATTCCCGCTAATTTTTTTTATCTGTTTCTTTTCCGGTTCTAAATGATGGAGATTCAAGAAATGTTGTCCGATTTTTCGGAATCGAACGCATCGGTTGGCATTTGCTGCTGTTACTCACGTAACCTCGATTCTGTTTGGTCTTAACCAAGGACTGAAGTACTGAACCGAACCTGTTTGGTCTTAACCAAGGACTGAACCGAACCTGTTTGGTCTTAACCAAGGACTGAACCAAACCTTCAGTGAACCAAACCATCGGTAATTGATTTTCCATCGGTCATTTCCCACTGAACCGAGGAACCAACTGATCGGTTCAGTTTAACTGAACGCTCAGGCCTAGTGGCAAGCATTGAAGGTACATATAGAACCATTAATGGGTTTGGTTGATTAATAACAAGGCAAATAAGAGACTGACAAATTTATATCTGATTTTCTTCCCTTTGCTTGTTGGATAGAAGTCAATGGTGGAACCCCCAAAAATGAGAAAAGAGAAGGCACCCCTAAAGACTAGATTTGCGAATTTTATTTGAATCGTATGTATTTGTTAATTTTTGTACCTACAGATTTGGCACTTGATAGGACTGCATGGAAATCACCAACCCATGCGCCCCAACCTTAATTTACTTTTCTTGTAGTTTGCTTTTTTTTCCCACTCTTTGGTTGCCATAGGTTTTCTGTTGGTGTATCTACGTATGTATTGCAGTACTATCAAGGGGGGTAGTTGACTAGAAAAAAGGAACTTAAATTCTTGCAACATCTCAAAAGAGTTCCTCAAGAATCCAACTCAAATCTCATCTCTATCATAAACAGGTATGACGCACGTGGCATCGCCGTTCAAGTGAAGCAAGGCCAGAGCTTAGAAGGTTGAGCTAAGGGCCCGTACGATGTGTGAGGGATTCTCAAACGCGCCTACGAATCACCTTTTTGGGAGCAAATCAGCTTGGTGATCTCTTCCCTGGTTAATGCGCTCAACGAAAATATGCTCTACAAAAGTGGGTGAAGGGAGTAACTAATCTGAGGTAGAACATATTGATAAACGATTCATGAAGTCATGATACCATCAAAAAAAGGAAGAAATGGCTCACGCTTGCTAATCAAGATCGGCATTAATTAACTCCATTAGTAACCAAACAAAGTTATTTCTATGCTCTATTCTCAACAGCATAAAATACTAATAAAATTAAGGTACAACTCCAACAGAAGATCTGATGTTAGATGTTATGCTAAGCATGGAATGGTACAGAAACTCACTGTATTTCTCTGCAATTAACAAGTATTCGCAATTTAGCATGCAGCTAAGTGTGGTGTGAACGTATAACCTTATCTTCTCTTTCTTAATAGATGGCCCCATTTTGCTGGTCTCACAGCGAGCCACGTCACTGGATTAAAAGTCTAGCTCGCGCTCCCTGTCCCGCATTTTCTCCATGGGCTGGGTGTCGCTGCTTGTGGACTAAGCGTCCCTAATTGGGCTGAATGACACACCCGTACATGGGCTGAACGAGTCAACCCTGCCCTGCTTGCCCTTCCTCGAGTCGACGCTGCAGTCGCTCGCCCTTCCTCCTGCCTGTTCGTGTTCCCTGTTGGTGTTCTCCGCCGCCGCTGTGACCTACAACTTAATGACCACAAATCCTCTCGCTGCGACGTATTCCATTCTCGCCACAAATGCTTGTGAAACCGCTCTATCATGCCCAGCATTCATCAGCCATGATTGCCCCAAAAATACGCAAGAAATTTGTAGATTGAACTGACCAGGCGGCCTCTCCATGTATAAAAAGCTCCCCATGTTGGCATGGACATCCAGGGCACAGGCCTGCTCGCGTCCATATCTACCACAAGTCCCCTCTCTGGTAGTTGTCTATTCGAGATTCCGCTTCTCTATTTGTCAATCTGTTAGGTTGCTCTACGGCATAAAAACTCCTTCGATGTTTTGTCTCCAACAATTTGGTTGAATTTTTATTGGATTCTGTATCCTGCTCACTCAAGTCCACCCCGATTTTACTGGAATCTTGCCTGAAGCAGCTGGCTGATGGAATTTGGCCGGAAGTATTCATCTGAACTAGCAAAGACGGAAAGGAGCAGAGATAAGGTGCTAAACTAATACTAATATTCCGGTATTGTACTTACTACTAAGTTCTTAGATTTGCCATCTCAATAGGTGAAGAGTTTGATCACAGATTGGAAGTGCATTCCTCTTCTGTCCTCTGCCTTAACGTCTGGTATATCATGGACTCGATGGCGTTGCATCTTCCTGGAAATACGTAATTTATGCATAGTTAAAGGTATGTAATAGAGATTTTAGCTTGATTTGCTAATCATGGAAGCTTTCTTATGTTCTTAGTTATAATTTTGTTTACTCTTTCAGAGATGTTAGTCCATGTATTATCGTCTAGCTGCTGCTCGTTGCAGGGATAGAGAAATATTATAGTATCTATTTAGCAATACAAATGTGTTCCGTTCTTTCTGTAGAAAAACTATAACAGTACCACTATTAATATGTTTTCAGTTGTTGAACTTTCCAAAAACTTAATTGTATGTGCCACTTTAGATCATGTTTACAAAAAAATTGTTTTCTATCTATGCTGTTCAAGATTGTTTCTAAGTGATTGCTGTCGGTGGTTCATTGCTATTGCAATCAGATTGTATACTTCTTTGTTTCCAGTTCATCTGGTTGAGTATCCTCCAAGTGATCAGCATACGTTGTTTCATAAGTCAGCATCCTTTTCATTTATTGTAGGCTAAAGATATGTACCGGCTACCTCATACACTCAAGACTGCATGATGAGTTACATTCTTCGTTTCAGACTTGATATTAACTATCCTTTGTTCCTTACCCATTCTATATTACTGCCTGATCAATCCTAATCATCTAGCAAACACTGTAGGTTTTCATTTTTGGTTTGCGGCTGAGCTTTGGAAGAGTAAATGAAATTCTGCCGAGGAACCTTTTTAGATGTTTTTGTAACTTAAGTCGTTCAGCATGCATTCATGCAAGACTTCTATCCTTGCTCAGTTAAGTTGAAAAAGAATGTTTAGCTTATATTATTTCCTTCTCATGGTATCCGCTCATGAGTTAACTATTCCATATCGGCGTGAGCAACATGGTGAGCATTGCCACCTAATAGAGCAAACAATTGTATCTTATATATTATACTCTATTTGGGTTTGCACCATTTATGTAGTGTCCTTCAATATATTTCAAGATATTTTCTTGCAAGGTTCTAACTTAAATATTAGATTTAACATAAAAATATTACAAGTCTCCGCAGCAACGCGCGGGATATCATCTAGTGTTGTCTAATTTATGCTACCAAATCCTACATTCCATCAGCGAGAAAGTGCAGTACTATTTGTTACTGGGAAGAAAT
Source organism: Lolium rigidum (assembly GCF_022539505.1). Lineage (NCBI taxonomy): Eukaryota > Viridiplantae > Streptophyta > Magnoliopsida > Poales > Poaceae > Lolium > Lolium rigidum. The sequence goes on along the minus strand of NC_061509.1, from coordinate 4,797,803 downwards.
AATGTAAAATGATGATAAGTGAAAATGAGTTTGGATAACAAGTCAAATACCTTGAGCCACTGGAGAGAAGTTCTGACAATAATGAACTTGATATTTCCAACTCGACCACCAAAACTTAGAAGTAACCTTTGCACAACCCTTGAAAAAGCGAGTTTAGCCACAATTTGATGTATCCAACTAGAATAATATTAGTATACTTTAAACTACTATGTTGCATAACAAATGATATTACAGGAAATTACCACGTTCAGTCAAAAATATATGTCATGTTAGCAAGTCTACTTCGTCTGTATATACTTGCACTCTAGTTTTAGAGGCAATATTTTCCACTAAATGTCCCTATCCATATATGTTGGTAGTGATGTTAGAGTTGGGCATGCAGTTGGATCAACTTATGTTAAAGACTGTTATTAAATCCTTGTTCCACGTGGTTGGAGCTAAACGACACAGCACGTACCAAATTAGAGGAACTAGTACATATTAATAAATGATTCATGAAGTCATGATATGCAAGTCAAAAAAGGAAAGAGAGTACCAATTCACCTCTACCATCAATTAACTACATTAATTAGTGAGATATTTTTTTGTTCCATTCTGGAAAGAAATAAATACTACTCCCTCCATCTTAAAAAAAAAGCTTCTCAACTTTTTCTAGATGCGGATGTATCTATAACTAAAATATGTCTATGTTCATCCGAATCTAGACAAAGTTGAGAAGCTTTTTGTGGAACGGAGAGAGTATGACTAATGTACAACCATATATAGAAAAAACAAAAATATTTTTCCCTTATAGCATAAATTATACTACAGTGTGTAACCAAGGGAATATTGTGTATGTGAGCTATTGAGACGGAACAAATTTTCACCTGGAAATGTCAAGTCCTACTAGAGATGGAAAATATTAAAATGACACCATTACTCCTTTTTGGGAGGCCCAAATACCCTGCTGAACTGATATTCCCAGATCCTCCTGGTTGCAACTTTTAACAACAGAGTACCTAGTTATGGAACATATCAACATAAATTTGTTAGAACTCACCACTAGAAGATTGGATGTTTTAAGGAATCACGCAAATGGACAAGAAAATAGCAAATTATGGAATGGCAGGCCAACATGACATCTTTCAAAATCGCATCTCTAGATTACTAGATATTAAGTAAAATAACACCGAAATCACTAACTACAATGGTCCCTAGAGCATACAAATGTCACACGTAGCTAGAAATCAATGTGTGCATTAATGTGCTCAAATACTGCCATAAGCATAATTCCAACACTCATATAGTGCATTAATGTGCTCACGAGATTCCATGGGCACAGTTCCAAATTACATAAAAAGGTAAACAACCAAGTGAAATTTCATGTTCAAATTGCCAAATCGAACGATGCAAAGAGCTTGAGTTGAGCAGTGAAACCAAGCATGTACATTAAAGGGTTTTGAGTAGTGACTCATAAGTGAGTCGCCAAGCCTGCCACTCAGTTTATAGTGAACAAAGTCGCTGTATAGTCACCATAAGTGTTGCAAGTCGCCGTGATTTTGAGAAAACATCTCAGAGACTATACAGAAACTCAAAATCGTGCGTACATCTAAAGGCGAGGCATAAACCTCTTCTATTAAATAGCATCTGTCGTATAGAAATCACCTTTCTTGCCTAGCCATAGCTCAAAATTGTCTCATTATCACAGAAAAGTGTTTTTTTTCTAGCATAACAATCATACAATAGCGAATTATGACTCTTGCTGAAACAAAGTTGATAATACTGCAGAACAAGTTGGGAGATTTAAGCCCAAATTTCTATTAGGAAGACAGGAAGCATAAAGAACCAGAACACAGTCCCTAATGTGTAAGACAGATACATGCATAACGGCCATTAATGTTGTTTTCACCCAAAAATCTCAAGTGGGATAAATATTCCGACACGTACGTCTAGAGACAAGGCACAAGCATCATCTACTAATAACTTGAAGGATTTATAAGTCAGCTTAATTGCCTAGCCATAGCTTAGATTATCTCATAATCCAGAGAAAAATAGTTTTTTTTCTAGCATGACAATAAAACAGAATTGCAACTCTTGCTAATATACAGTGAAGAACACTGCATAATAAGTTTGGATATTAAGCCGATAAATCTATCAGGAAGACGGTAAGCATAAAAACCAGAACAAGATAACACAATGTCCAACAGATAACGGTAACAGGTATACGCTATGTTTTGTCGTTTTCACCCAAAATGCTTGAAAGCTTCACAAAACCTCTAGAGGCCCCCTACCAACCTTGATTGCCCCTGTGGAGGTGGGCTTGCAGTTACAGTAGCTTGGTCAGATGAACCATTAAGGACACCCTGCACCTGAACATTTTGTTGTTGCTTCTGTAGTGTGTTTGGTGGTGGTACATGCTGTGGATTTGCTGTCTGAACAGGATGTGCAGCAGGTTGTTTCACTACAGGAGTAGCTTTTGCAGCCAATTTTCGACTCTTTAACACCGAGCCAGGTTGGACTTGAGGTTTCTCCTGCTGACTATTTTTGTTATCTCTTGGCAGATTTGTTCCGCTTGATGAGCCATAGTGCAAGGATTCCATCTGTAGAAGCTTCTTGACGACTTCCTCAGGAGGAGGCGGCGGCCCAGGTTTCCTAACATGCCTGTGCTGGCAAAAAGGGCCATTAGGGCAAAACCCCATGTTATACCTGGAATTCAGATTAAAAAGGAACACAGGTTAGCTTAAAGTTTAGACAACACTCTTTTACAACAGGTACAAGGAAAGTAGAATTGAAACTTAGATGTCAAACCACAGAGCACATTATATTATCTAGTGGGTAGCACAAAAAGACAGAAGTGTCAGTAACAATATGAATAGCCACATAAGTTAAAGATGAAATCAATATTAAATGAACAATACGGAAACAGTATAATCGAAGCGCCAAAAATTACCATAGTGTGTCAGCTAAAATAAAAGCTACCAACTGAGTTCCGTTAGATAACAGTATACTTCCATCAAATTTAGTAACTACATAAATTCACACAGCATGAGCACTAAATTCGACCGAACTAAGTTGCATAAAAAGACAGGAGTGTCAGTAACAATATGAATCATCACATAAGTTAAAGATCAAATCAATATTAAATGAACAATACGAAAACAGTATAATCGAAGCGCCAAAAATTACCATAGTGTATCAGCTAAAATAAAAGCTACCAACTGAGTTCAGTTAGATAACAGTATACTTCCATCAAATTTAGTAACTACATAAATTCACACAGCATGAGCACTGAATTCAACCGAACTGCGTCAATTACTAATGCAATAAGTTGCATAATGAGAGTAATTTATTCCTCCCAAGAAGAATCTAATTCAGAAAACCCTAAAACTGCATATGACGCCACTACCTACTCAAAGAATAATAGAATATACAATCCTAAACCCCATAGAGTCAATCACTTCTCCTAGGTGAGTCCAAGTCAGAAAACCTTAAAATTAAATATCATGTCAAACCAACCATGGGAACCGAACACTACACCCTACAGAGTACACACACATAATTCTAGACATGAGCTGCTCAAGCTTCAAGGTAGTACGTCCATTAGGAATAACCTAGAGAGACTACAACCCAATATGGATGTGACATTAAATTAGATTATCAAAGAAAAGCAACAATTGTACGCTGCCCAAGAAACCTACACAATCCCAATGTTTAATCGTGCTATCACCAGTATAAAAAGAAATTACACATTTGACCTATCTAATTTTACAACCACCCCAAAGGCGATCATCAAACTTTTGATAGTGGATTTAATTTGTAGAACACGTACTAAGAATTCCCACAAGACGTCTTCGAATTCCTAGAATCCCTAACAAAAACTTGACACAGATCACACAATCCCAACTCAGATCTAGGACCAAAACCGACCCTAACAATCCCAAGACGTCTTTGAATTCCTAGAATCCCTAACAAATAACATGACACAGATCCCAACTCAGATCTATGACCAAAACCGACCCTAACAGCAATTCTGAATCCCTAGCTAAGATATTGACAACCCATAGTAGAACGGATAAATAAGAGAGGTAAGGTTAGGGATGTTGCTCACATGCTGCACTCCGGCGGCAAGTCCTCGGTGATGTGCTTGTAGGAGCAGTCCTCCTCGCGGCAGTAGCCGAAGGCGCTGAAGAAGTGGCAGACGGGCATGCGCTTGAGGTCGTACTGGTGGAGGAAGTCGCAGGAGTCGCCCTTCATGCACAGGCCCCTCAGCCAGTGCCGGCACACGGTCTGCCGAACGGTGCCGCCGCGGCGGGCTTGGCCACGGTGCGGCCCGGCCGCGGCGGGGCCGAGGGCGTCGGGAGTCGGCAAGGCGGCGGCAGCGGGACCGGAACCGGATCCGGCGGCGGCGGCGGCGGGGCCGTCGAGGAATTCCTCGAAGTCGAAGACGAGGTGGCCGTCGTCGCCGTCCATTTCGGAGGCTAGGGTTTCGGGAGGGGGAAAGGAGGCGAGTGTCAGAATTTTGAAAAGATTTCATCGGGTTTTAAACGCCGGGTTTCTCGGCAGAATGTTTGGTTTGGTAGGCCTGGGCCTGGGCCTGGGCCTTATGCAGTGTTAAGAAAACCGAGTCGTGTGCTGTCTTCTTCACTGGATGATTCTGGTGGCAAAACCTATACACCGACCAGGTCGGTGGCTACCGGCCACAGCACACCCCCTGGTCGGGTATGGGCCAGGCCCATTTAGATCTGTTTAGCCTGTGAAGTTCGTTTTTGCTTTTGCTTTTTTTCTTTTCCGGTTTCTTTTTCTGTTTTCTGTTCTTTTTTCTATTTTCGGTTTTGTTTATATTTTTTTAGATTCGAAAACTTTAATTTTTAAAAATGTTAAAATTAAAAAATGTTCAAATTTGAAAACGTTCAAATCTAAAAACCGTTCAAATATAAAAACCGTTCAAATTCAAAAAATGTTTAAAATTTTAAAATGTTCAAAATTAAAATTTGTTCAAATTTAAAAAATGTTCAAATGTAAATTTTGTTCAAATTTAAAATTTGTTCATATCGAAAATTGTTCAAATCCAAAAATTATTCATATAAATGCTTTCAATTTTTCGAAAATATACAAATTTTGGAAATTTTTGTTTTTCCGAAAAAATTTCACATTAGCATTTTAAATTTTTAAAAAAGAAAAGAAATGAAACAGCAGAAAAGGAGAAAAACAGAAAAAAAAACAAACGTCACTGGGCCGGCCCAACAGGCACCCTAGGGGGGTGCGGTGCCTGGTCCGCACCGACCAGGGTGGTGTATAGCACCTCCCGATTCTGGTTCTGGGTCACCCTATACTGGGCCGGGTGGTTTTGTCTTTTTGTTGGAAGATTCCGCGTGTCCCATCCAAAACGACATCCACGCTCGACACGAAAGGACCTAGGGTTTTCTCTCTAGGGTTAGGCCATTCGGCGGCGATCACCGCCGTAGTTCCGCTCTCCGTTGTCCCCCGTCGCTGAGATCCTTCCTGCCTCTCTGTCGACTCGGGCTGATCAAGGGGTCGGCTTGCCCAACTACCCGGCCTTGGGAGATTAGGGTTGGCGGCGGTTTCCCTAGCGTGGCACGGACTGGAGTAGATGGATCGCCATGGCTGAAAGTTCTAGAGCGAGGGGCGGGCAAGGGAAAAGGATGTTGACGTTCAGGAGCTTCTGAGGAGCCTGAACCTGCATGAGGCGGAGTTGAACGAGATGGTCCTTGGAAGGGAGGAGATCAAGGCTTGGCCGGAGGTGAAGTGGTTGGCGGCGCCAAAAGTGCTACCGGAGAAATCCTTCAGTCTGGATTCATTGAAGAAGACGATGCACGCAGCATGGACGCCGACGAGGGAGGTCACCTTCCACGTGGTGGAGGGAAATCTGTTCGTTCTTCAAGCTCATTGTCTCGGAGATTGGAATAGGGTAATGTTGGAAGGGCTATGGCTCTTTCGTGGTTGTGCTCTGATGGTGGAACCGTTCGATGGTACGACAATGATTCCTACTGTCATCCCAAGTGGGGTTCAGGCTTGGATCCAAATTCACAAGATACCGCCACTGTTTTGCAACAAGCAAGTGCTCGAGCAGCTTGGGAGCAGGGTGGGCGAGGTTACCTCAGTTGATCTCACAGCGGTGCAAACAAGATATGGTGTTTTTCATAGGGTTCGAGTGAAGCTAGACTTGACCAAGCCGCTGACCCGTTTTGTGCCGCTGGTTTTGGAAGGACATGATCGTATGTTTCTGCAGATTAAGTACGAGAAACTCTCGCGTTTCTATGATCATTGTGGAAGGATGGGTCACACGTTCTTGGAGTGTGGGCCAGGGGAGTATGAGAATGTTGAACTGCAGTTCGGAGACTAGATGGTCTCGGAGGAACAATTCTGGAAACCGGGGACACCAGGGCTGCGCGCGTACTGCTGCGGCGCGGGATTCATGTGGTGGTCGATGCCGGCCTCTGGCTAGTCGTGGTGGTGGCCAGACGGGCAGAGGGACGGGAATGGTGTGGGTGCACGTGAGCAAAGCAAGTAGATGCCAAAGGAGGCAGTGAACAATCAGAACAAGAAGAGAAACTCTGAGGATGCTGGGTTAGATAATAACAAGCCAGATGATATCAGTGATACGACTACTAGCCCACTGAAACAAACAGTTGTGACTGAATCGGGTCAGCCGGAAGCGGGTGCAAAGAAGATGCTAGTGATGGATGGCGAGGAGGACCAGGCGGGGGAATGCGTCCCTCCCCCGCCACCGGTGTATGTCCCGCCAGCTGAAAAGAAAAAGAAGATGAGAAAGGCTGCTGCAGGAGGTGTTTCAATTGACAATGAGGCGGGCTCCGATGTGGAGTGCCGCCAGCCGCAATGAGTTGTGCAAGTTGGAATGGTCGCGGTGTGGGCAGCACGGCGACCATCAAGGAGCTTCGTGACTTCGCTAGGACTCATGCCCCTACCGTACTGTGTGTGTTGGAGACCCAAGTGCACAAAGTACGGGCCGGAAATCTTAGTCGTACACTAGGTTATGATAAGGCTTTTGCGGTTACCAGTGATGGCCGTAAGGGTGGAATTGTAATCTTTTGGAATAAAGAAACAAAGATGGAGTTTTTATCGTATTCGCAGTACCATATTGATGCTATTATTACAGAACAGGGAGGGGAGCCTTGGAGGCTGACTTGTGTGTATGGTGAAGCACAAACGCACTTGCGTTTCAAGACGTGGGATATGCTAAAATTTATCAAGTCGTCATGCTCGCTCCCCTGGATGTGTATTGGTGACTTTAATGAGGTGTTACATCGATCGGGACATGAGGGAGTTCAATAGTGTAGCCTTGCGCAAATTGAGGGTTTCCGAGAGATGGTTGATGTATGTAGGCTTCATGACCTCGATTTTGAAGGTCGCAGGTGGACATTCGAGAAGAAAGTAGCGGGCGGTTCATACTGTCGGGTGCACCTAGACAGGGCTTTGGCATCAGCGGACTGGTCAGTGCGTTTTCCAGTGGCTAAGGTCGAGAACATGTCTGCGGCGTCATCAGATCATGGCCCCATCCTCCTCCGGTGGGCACCAAGAGATGATGAGAGGACGAAAAGACCTACCAAGGGTGTGTTCAGGTATGAACTTATGTGGGAAACGCATAATGAGTCTTCTCCAATGTTTCAGCAAACATGGGAAAAAGAAGGTACGGCCCTTTCGTTACCATCCTTGCATTCGAAGCTCTCTAAGGTGGCGGGCCAACTGCGGGGATGGTGCCGGTCAACTTTCGGCCACTTAAGACTTGAGCTGAAGCAGCTCAAGGAGGAGCTTGATAGGATGTAGTCGGATCCACTGAGGACGGGGCCTTCGCATGGCGAGATTAAAGTGACTAATCGTATTGTTGAATTGAACCATCGAGAGGAAGTTATGTGGCAGCAACGTTCGAGGGTTCAGTGGTTACGAGCGGGGGATAAAATACAAAGTTTTTTCATATGAGGGCTAGCCAGAGAAAAAAGAAGAACAAGATTTGCCAGCTCAAGAAAGAAGATGGGACAGTGTCCACGGACGTTGATAAATTGGGGAGGATGACAACCAGGTTTTACAAGGATCTGTATCGCTCGGAGGGTACAAGCAATATGGAGATGGTGCTAGACACGGTCCCGGTTAAGGTTACTCCACCGATGAATGATGGGCTTCTCAGGCCGTTTGAGGAGAAGGAGGTTAAGGAAGCCTTATTCCAAATGTTTCCAACAAAGGCTCCAGGGCCAGATGGCTATCCCGCGCATTTTTCCAGCCTCATTGGGAAGTGTGCGGTGCTGAAGTGACCTCAGTAGTGCTGAGGATTCTGCGAGGCGAGGATGACTCCTCGGTGATTAATAATACTTTCATTGTTTTGATCCCGAAGGTAGCAAGTCCAGAGGAGTTGGGGCAGTTCTGACCGATCAGCCTATGTAATGTTCTGTATAAAATCGCTTCCAAGGTTGCAGCCAACAGACTGAAGGTTATACTACCAAAGGTGATATCAGAGGAGCAATCAGCGTTCGTTCCGGGTCGACTGATCACACACAATATTATTTCCGTCTTTGAGTGTTTGCACTTTATGAAGCGCAAGAGGGCAAAAGATTTTAGATGTTGTGTTCTAAAGTTGGATATGAAGAAATCCTATGACCGTGTAGAGTGGAGCTATCTACGGGCAATTATGCTAAAGTTGGGTTTTCATCGCTTATGGGTGGAGATGGTTATGCGTTTAGTCACAACTGTTTCTTTCTTAGTTTTGTTCAACGGAGACCGCCTCGAGAGTTTTTCTCCATCGAGGGGTGTTCGCAGGGAGATCCTATCTCACCCTATTTGTTCTTATTGGCAGCGGAGGGCCTTTCATGCCTGTTAAAATCAAGAGTGGAGACATTGAGCTTAAGTGGTATTAAGTTGGCAGCATCAGCACTGAGGTTAGCCATTTACTCTTTGCAGATGACAGCATGCTGTTTTTTAAGGCAAATACGGAGAGTGCACAGGAGATCAAGGAGGTATTACAACTTTATTGTACAGCCTCTGGCCAGCAAGTGAATGTAAACAAATCATCTATACATTTTGCAAAGGTGTCAGGAGACAGTAAGACAGGAGATTATGAACGTCCTTGATGTTCATAATGTCTCTCTGACCGACAAATATTTGGGAATGCCTTCAGATGTCGGTACATCCACCAATGGGGCCTTCAAGTACGTTAAGAATCGGGTGTGGAAGAGGGTCCAGGGGTGGCTGGAGATGTTGCTATCGGCGGCGGGTAAGGAAGTTTTGATTAAATCTGTTGCGCAGGTGATACCCACGTTTCCCATGGCTTGCTTCAGGTTGCCGAGAGGTTTATGCCAACATATTAATGGCCTCCTTTGGAATTTCTGGTGGGGTTGTAAGGATGGCAAACGGCTCACTTGTTGGGTGGCCTGGGAGGACATGACGAAACCAAAGCACCTGGGCGGGCTTGGTTTTCGAGACATCGAGTTGTTTAACCTAGCTCTACTAGCCAAGCAGGCTTGGAGGTTGGTACAAGATCCAAGATCATTGAGTGCAAGCATTCTTAAAGCGGTATGTTTCCCAAATTGTGACTTTCTTGAGGCGGATCTTGGCGCATCTCCCTCCAAAATATGGAGGGCTATTCTGGATGGAAGGGAGGTTTTGCAACAGGGGTTGATCAAGAGGATTGGGACGGGGGAGGACACTAATATTTGGGACACGAACTGGCTCCCAAGAGATGGCATGCTGGGTCCTGTTACTATTGTTCCCAGTGCAAACACCCAAGGGTTTCCGCAACGAGTGGGTGATTTGATGAATCAAGCGACAATGACTTGGGATATTGAGCTAATCCAGTCGGTGTTCCTACCAATGGATGCTCAGGCTATTGTAAGCATACCGCTCAGCACGAGGCGACATACCGACTTTTGGGCCTAGCATTATGAGCGCAACGGAGTATTCACGGTGCGCTCGGCTTACAGAATGCTAGTGGGCACAAGGGAGAGGCGGCTGGCATGGTTAGATGAGATACCGGTTGGTTCTAACACCAAAGATCAGGAGAAGGCTTGGACATCACTGTGGAAGACGAAGGTTCCGCCAAAGCTGAGAGTGTTCCTATGGAGGTTGACTAGGCAGTCTCTCCCGATAGTCGATGTCCTCCAGCATCGCAATATGGCACCATAGAATGCTTGTGTGGTGTGCGGCGAGACAGATTCGTGGCGACATTCCCTCATTGAGTGCCACCATGCAAGGAGTGTTTGGGTTTTTGCGCCGGCGGAGATCAGTGACTATGTGCAACATCTGCATGAGCCACATGCACGTGGATGGTTGGAAGCGATGCTGAAGGACCTCTCGCATGAGGAGTCGACCAGAGTCGTGATCACGCTTTGGGCTTTGTGGCATGCCAGGCGCAAGATTATTCATGAAGGGCAGTTTCAAAGCCCGTTTTTGACGCGTTGCTTCATCGAAAGATTTAAAGCGGAGCTTCAAATAACAGAGCCTGCTCCGAGGTCCTCGTCGATGGGGCCGATCAGCGGGCCGAAGTGGTTTCCTCCGCCTCCTGTTCATGTCAAGGTGAATGTGGTGAATGCGGATGCGGTAGTCTCAAAGAACTTCCCAGCTGCTGCGATATCGGTTGTTGCTCGAGATGAGGCGGGTCAGTTTTTGGGTGCCTCCGTTGTGGTCTTTGACGGGATCGCAGCATGGAAAAGAAAAAATTTCTACCGTGAACAAGAACAAAACCAAGATCCAATCTAGGAAGAGCCAAGATCTAATCTATGAAGATCGAAGCAACGAGAGATATTGGAAACCCTCGAAGATCCAAAGCCTTGCGAGATCTAATCTCGTTGTTGATGTAGTCGATCGTCCCGGTGCTGCAATCCGGCAGCACTTCCTGTAAGGGTATATTGCCCCTATGTGTGGTTTTGATAATTAGTGACAACCCCTATGGACTAATGTTTTCATTGAGTTTGTATGAAGTAATATTCCATAGGTACTACTTGTATTCCATGTGTTGGATTCAAGTATGGATGCCATGAAGCTAAAGATATACCTTGTGTATTGGCATCAAGATCATCGACTTGAAGATATATATGTGATATGATCAAGAAGAAGAAATGAAGATGGAGTTCTTATGTGGAACTCAATATTAGCCTTGCTCTAGCTTATGTGATAAGCAAGAATGATCAAGATCTTGAGTGCTTGATTCCAAGTGAAGAATTAAAGTTATGGCTCAAAGTTGATGTCATGATAGTCTCATAAGTTGATCTATGGTTGACTAAGACTTAGAGCATGCAAACAAATGAAGAATTCTATATACACCTCAAGATAGTATGATAGAGCATGAGAAGATACAAGGTTGACCAATACAAAGAGTGAAGAATAGATTCAAGTTTGGTCAACACATGAAGCATGAAGAATGTGCCACGAGAAGTCATGTGGTATGGTAAGCCGTGTCAATTATGCTTTATGAACTAACCCATCATATATGTTCACTTGTGTTGTTTATGTGGGTTCGGTATCTTTCCATGGGCATGCATCAAAAGTGAGATCGCATATAGTCCATGAGAGGATACATCAAGTGGTGATCGTCATCAAGGTTGAGTTGCGCAAGTTCAAGTTGAGCATTTCAAGAGGATCATATGCTTGAAGCTTACCGTCCATTTGGTGATAATGGACATGTGAAGATTGATACGTCTCCGACGTATCGATAATTTCTTATGTTCCATGCCACATTATTGATGATATCTACATGTTTTATACATACTTTATGTCATATTTATGCATTTCCCGGCACTAACCTATTAACGAGATGCCGAAGAGCCGATTCTTTGTTTTCTGCTGTTTTTGGTTTCAGAAATCCTAGTAAGGAAATATTCTCGGAATTGGACGAAATCAACGCCCAGGGTCCTATTTTGCCACGAAGCTTCCAGAAGACCGAAGAGAATACGAAGTGGGGCCACGGGGCGCCGCCACACTAGGGCGGCGCGGCCCGAGGGGGCCCGCGCGGCCCTAGCGTGTGGGGCCCCCGTGACCCCTCCGAGGCTGCCCTTCCGCCTACATATAGTCTTCGTCGCGAAACCCCCGATACCGAGAGCCACGATACGGAAAACCTTCCGAGACGCCGCCGCCAATCCCATCTCGGGGGATTCAGGAGATCGCCTCCGGCACCTCGCCGGAGAGGGGAATCATCTCCCGGAGGACTCTTCACCGCCATGGTCGCCTCGGGAGTGATGAGTGAGTAGTTCACCCCTGGACTATGGGTCCATAGCAGTAGCTAGATGGTCGTCTTCTCCTTATGTGCTTCATTGTCGGATCTTGTGAGCTGCCTAACATGATAGAGATCATCTATCTGTAATGCTATATGTTGTGTTTGTCGGGATCCGATGGATAGAGAATACTATGTTATGTTGATTATCAATCTATTACATATGTGTTGTTTATGATCTTGCATGCTCTCCGTTATTAGTAGAGGCTCGGCCAAGTTTTTACTCTTAACTCCAAGAGGGAGTATTTATGCTCGATAGTGGGTTCATGCCTCCATTAAATGCGGGACAGTGACGAGAAAGTTCTAAGGTTGTGGATGTGTTGTTGCCACTAGGGATAAAACATTGATGCTATGTCCGAGGATGTAGTTATTGATTACATTACGCACCATACTTAATGCAATTGTCTCGTTGTTTGCAACTTAATACCGGAAGGGGTTCGGATGATAACCTCGAAGGTGGACTTTTTAGGCATAGATGCATGCTTGGATAGCGGTCTATGTACTTTGTCGTAATGCCCAATTAAATCTCACTATACTTATCATATCATGTATGTGCATTGTCATGCCCTCTCTATTTGTCAATTGCCCGACTGTAATTTGTTCACCCAACATGCTATTTATCTTATGGGAGAGACACCTCTAGTGAACTATGGATCCCGGTCCTATTCTTTACATCGAGTACAATCTACTGCAATACTTGTTCTACTGTTTTCTGCAAACAATCATCATCCACACTATACATCTAATCCTTTGTTACAGCAAGCCGGTGAGATTGACAACCTCACTGTTACGTTGGGGCAAAGTACTTTGGTTGTGTTGTGCAGGTTCCACGTTGGCGCCGGAATCCCTGGTGTTGCGCTGCACTACATCCCGCTGCCATCAACCTTCAACGTTCTTCTTGGCTCCTCCTGGTTCGATAAACCTTGGTTTCTTTCTGAGGGAAAACTTGCTACTGTGCGCATTATACCTTCCTCTTGGGGTTCCCAACGGACGTGTTAACTACGCGCAATCAAGCTCTTTTTCTGGCGCCGTTGCCGGGGAACTGAAGAAAAGTTACACCACAAAGATTTCTAACTCCCACGTCAACTACACGCCAGCAACTTTTTCTGGCGCCGTTGACGGGGAGATCAAGACACTGCTGCAAGGGAGTCTCCACAATCCAATCTCTTTACTTTGTTTTTGTCTTGCTTTTTTTTATTTACTTTCTTGTTTGCTGCATTATATCAAAACACAAAAAAAATTAGTTGCTAGCTTTACTTTATTTACTGTCTTGCACTCTATATTAAAAACACAAAAAAAAAATTAGTTACTTGCATTCGCTTTACTTATTTCAACATGTTTCCTTTTAATTTTACTATAAAAGATATACCTGTGGGACAAGGGTCTATAATTGGAAGAGATAATATAGAAGAATTTTTCACCCATGTTAGTATGCATGAAGATCTTAAAGATATACCCCTTGCAAAAGCTGTCCCTACCTATGAAGATGCCTCTGTTTGTTTGGTACGCATGATGGAAGCTAGATTTATTAGTCTCAACCCCATGATACAACACATGTTTCTTACACTTTCTGATATATGGAGCGGGGAGAGAAGAGAGATTTTGTACTAAAAGTCTTAGTGCGAGAATTTGCGGATATAGCTAAAGAAGCTAGAAAAGTTTTTAGTAAGCATGAGAGGCTTGGTACGATCACCGATTTTAAAAGAACACTTGAAAAAATGGATATGGATAGAATTAAGTACACTAATAGTGTTAATAATGGTGGGGAGATTAAAGCACCAATACCATGTAAGCTCCTAGCGATGCATGAAGCTCTAGATGATAATTACGCTTGGCTTGTTCCTGAAAATTTGTTTGATGAGAGTAGCAAGCCCAAGACTAATGAAAAGGGAGACGCTGAAACTTATGTATCCAAAATACTATGCATGGTTGAGAAAACTCCAAACCCCGTTGTCGATGCATCATCTCTTGATAACACTTGATAAACACTTTTTGCGCCTAGCTGAAAGGCGTTAAAGAAAAGCGCTTATGGGAGACAACCCATGTTTTTACTATAGTACTTTTATTTTATATTTGAGTCTTGGAAGTTGTTTACTACTGTAGCAACCTCTCCTTATCTTAGTTTTGTGCATTGTTGTGCCAAGTAAAGTCTTTGATAGTAAGGTTCATACTAGATTTGGATTACTGCGCGACAAGCATTTCTTTCTCTGTCACGAATTTCAACTCTGCCTCTCTATAGGTAGCTCGGAAAATATGCCAATTTACGTGCGTGATCCTCGGATATGTACGCAACTTTCATTCAATTTGGGCATTTTCATTTGAGCAAGTCCGGTGCCTCAATAAAATCCGTCTTTACGGACTCGTCTGTTTTGACAGATTCTGCCTTTTATTTCGCATTGCCTCTTTTGCTATGTTGGATGAATTTCTTTGTTCCATTAATGTCCAGTAGCTTTGTGCAATGTCCAGAAGTGTTAAGAATGATTATGTCGCCTCTGAACATGTAAATTTTGATGGTGCACTAACCCTCTAATGAGTTGTTTCGAGTTTGGTGTGGAGGAAGTTTTCAAGGATCAAGAGAGGGAGATGATACAATATGATCAAGGAGAGTGAAATCTCTAAGCTTGGGGATGCCCCGGTGGTTCACCCTCGCATATTTTAAGAAGACTCAAGCGTCTAAGCTTGGGGATGCCCAAGGCATCCCCTTCTTCATCGACAACATTATCGGGTTCCTCCCCGAAACTATATTTTTATTCCATCACATCTTATGTGCTTTGCTTGGAGTGTCGGTTTGTTTTTGTTTTTGTTTGAATAAAATGGATCCTAGCATTCATTGTGTGGGAGAGAGACACGCTCCACTGTTGCATATGGACAAATATGTCCTTAGGCTTTACTCATAGTATTCATGGCGAAGGTTGAATCTTCTTCGTTAAATTGTTATATGGTTGGAATCGGGAAATGCTACATGTAGTAATTCTAAAATGTCTTGAATAATTTGATACTTGGCAATTTTTGTGCTCATGTTTAAGCTCTTGCATCATATACTTTGCACCCATTAATGAAGAAATACATAGAGCTTGCTAAAATTTGGTTTGCATATTTGGTCTCTCTAAAGTCTAGATAATTTCTAGTATTGAGTTTTGAACAACAAGGAAGATGGTGTAGAGTCTTATAATGTTTACAATATGTCTTTTATGTGAGTTTTGCTGCACCGGTTCATCCTTGTGTTTGTTTCAAATAACCTTGCTAGCCTAAACCTTGTATCGAGAGGGAATACTTCTCATGCATCCAAAATCCTTGAGCCAACCACTATGACATTTGTGTCCACCATACCTACCTACTACATGGTATTTCTCCGCCATTCCAAAGTAAATTGCTTGAGTGCTACCTTTAAATTTCCATCATTCGCCTTTGCAATATATAGGTCATGGGACAAATAGTCTTAAAAACTATTGTGGTATTGAATATGTATTTATGCACTTTATCTCTTATTAAGTTGCTTGTTGTGCGATAACCATGTTCCTGGGGACGCCATCAACTACTCTTTGTTGAATATCATGTGAGTTGCTATGCATGTCCGTCTTGTCCGAAGTAAGGGAGATTTACCACTCATTTAATGGTTAGAGCATGCATAATGTTAGAGAAGAACATTGGGCCGCTAACTAAAGCCATGAATCATGGTGGAAGTTTCAGTTTTGGACATATATCCTCAATCTCATATGAGAACATTAATTGTTGCTAAATGCTTATGCATTAAAGAGGAGTCCATTATCTATTGTCTATGTTGTCCCGGTATGGATGTCTAAGTTGAGAATAATCAAAAGCGAGAAATCCAAATGCGAGCTTTCTCCTTAGACCTTTGTACGAGCGGCATAGAGGTACCCCTTTGTGACACTTGGTTAAAACATGTGTATTGCGATGATAATCCCGGTAATCCAAGCTAATTAGGACAAGGTGTGGGCACTATTAGTATACTATGCATGAGGCTTGCAACTTGTAAGATATAATTTACATAATACGTATGCTTTATTACTACCGTTGACAAAATTGTTTCATGTTTTCAAAATAAAAGCTCTAGCACAAATATAGCAATCGATGCTTTCCTCTTTGAAGGACCTTTCTTTTACTTTTATGTTGAGTCAGTTCACCTATTTCTCTCCACCTCAAAAAGCAAACACTTGTGTGAACTGTGCATTGATTCTTACATACTTGCATATTGCACTTGTTATATTACTTTACATTGACAATATCCATAAGATATACATGTTATAAGTTGAAAGCAACCGCTGAAACTTAATCTTCCTTTGTGTTGCTTCAATACCTTTACTTTGATTTATTGCTTTATGAGTTAACTCTTATGCAAGACTTATTGATGCTTGTCTTGAAGTACTATTCATGAAAAGTCTTTGCTTTATGATTCATTTGTTTACTCATGTCATTACCATTGTTTTGATCGCTGCATTCATTACATATGCTTACAATAGTATGATCAAGGTTATGATGGCATGTCACTCCAGAAATTATCTTTGTTATCGTTTACTCGCTCGGGACGAGCAGAACTAAGCTTGGGGATGCTGATACGTCTCCGACGTATCGATAATTTCTTATGTTCCATGCCACATTATTGATGATATCTACAGGTTTTATACATACTTTATGTCATATTTATGCATTTTCCAGCACTAACCTATTAACGAGATGCCGAAGAGCCGATTCTTCGTTTTCTCGCTGTTTTTGGTTTCGAAATCCTAGTAAGGAAATATTCTCGGAATTGGACGAAATCAACGCCTAGGGGCCTATTTTGCCACGAAGCTTCCAGAAGACCGAAGAGAAGACGAAGTGGGGCCACGGGGCGCCGCCACACTAGGGCGGCGCGGCCCAGGGGGGGCCCGCGCGACCCTAGCGTGTGGGGCCCCCGTGACCCCTCCGAGGCTGCCCTTCCGCCTACATATAGTCTTCGTCGCGAAACCCTGATGACCCACAAGTATAGGGGATCGCAACAGTCTTCGAGGGAAGTATTACCCAATTTATTGATTCGACACAAGGGGAGACAAAGAATACTTGAAAGCCTTAACAGCGGAGTTGTCAATTCAGTCGCACTGGAAACGAGACTTGCTCGCAAGAGTTTATCGATAGTAACAGCTTTATAGCGAGTAGCAGTAGTGAAATAACGAGAGCGTGAGTAACAAAGACAGCAGTAGTGATTATAGTAAACAGCGAGATTAAAATACCGTAGGCACGGGGACGGATAACGGGCGTTGCATGGATGAGAGAAACTCATGTAACAATCATAGCAGGGCATTTGCGGATAATAATAAAACGGTATCCAAGTACTAATCAATCAATAGGCATGTGTTCCAATTATAGTCGTACGTGCTCGCAATGAGAAACTTGCACAACATCTTTTGTCCTACCAGCCGGTGGCAGCCGGGCCTCAAGGGAAACTACTCGGATATTAAGGTACTCCTTTTAATAGAGTACCGGAGCAAAGCATTAACACTCCGTGAACACATGTGATCCTCACATCACTGCCATTCCCTCCGGTTGTCCCGATTCGTCACTTCGGGGCCATTGGTTCCGGACGAGCGACATGTGTATACAACTTGCGGGTAAGATCATAAACAATGAATATCTTCATGAATCAATAACATGTTCAGATCTGAGATCATGGCACTCGGGCCCTAGTGACAAGCATTAAGCATAACAAGTTGCAACAATATCATAAAAGTACCATCTACGGACACTAGGCACTATGCCCTAACAATCTTATGCTATTACATGACCAATCTCATCCAATCCCTACCATCCCCTTCGGCCTACAGCGGGGGAATTACTCACACATGGATGGGGGAAACATTGCTGGTTGATGGAGAGGCGTTGGCGGTGATGGCGGTGATGATCTCCTCCAATTCCCCGTCCCGGCGGAGTGCCGAAACGGAGACTTCGGCTCCCGCGACGGAGTTTCGCGATGTGGCGGCGTTCTGGAGGGTTTCTGGCGACTTCGACTTCTCCCCTGCGTTTTTAGGTCGAGGCGAATAAGTAGTCCGAAGGGGGGCGTCGGAGGCCGACCGAGGGGGCCACACTACATGGCCGCGCGGGCCCCCCCTGGGCCGCGCCGCCATGTAGTGTGGGGCCCTCGTGCCTCCACTTCAATTGCCCTTCTGGCTCCGTCATTATTCTGGGAAAATAGGCCCTTTCGTCAAAATCCCGAGGTTTTTCCTGAAAGTTGGATTTATGCACAAAAACGAGACACCGGAACAGTTCTGCTGAAAACAGCGTTAGTCCGTGTTAGTTGCATCCAAAATACACAAATTAGAGGCAAAACAATAACAAAGTGTTCGGGAAAGTAGATACGTTTTGGACGTATCAACTCCCCCAAGCTTAGCTCATTGCTTGTCCTCAAGCAATTCGGTTAACAACCGAGCGATAAAAGAACTTTCACGAACACATTTGTTCATATGATGTATATATTCTCATGATATGGCTAATACTTAAGCAGTTCATAATAAGATACATGCAAATAAGATCATCCAACATCTATGTCAATCATGAAGAGGTACCAACAATTAATAATAAGCATCATGAATCATGTATATAAGCAGGATTGCAATGTTCATAAGAGAGTATGATAAAGTGGTATCTCGCTTGCCTGTATTTGATCGGCAAAACATAAATGCCCGGGCACCTTTGAAGTTCATAGAAAGACTAGAAGTAGTGATTGTCAAAGATAAAAGCATCAAAGTTATACCACAATCAATCATATTTTGAGACAAGCATATTATACTAAGAATGACAGTTGTGCTCTCAATAAAGTGCTCAAAGAAAGGATGGAGACACAACATAAAGGTAAAAGATTGACCCTTCGCAGAGGGAAGCAGGGATTAACATGCGCTAGAGCTTTTCATTTGTAAATCAGGAGTAAAATGATTTTGAGAGGTGTTTGTTGTTGTCAACGAATGGTAATGGGTTCACCAACTACCTCGCCAACCGGACTTTCAAGAGCGGCTCCCATGAATTATTTGCATGTTTATGTGGCACTCCTTCCAACCTTTCTTACACAAACCATGGCTAACCGAATCCTCGGGTGCCTACCAACAATCACATATCATGAAGGAGTGCCTTTTTAGTTTAGTTTTATTATGATGATGACACTCCCCCAACCTTTGCTTACACAAGCCATGGCTAACCGAATCCTTCGGTGCCAGTCCAACAATCACAAACCATGGAGGAGTGTCTATTTATGTTAATTAATTCGGGATCTGGGAATCCCATTGCCAGCTCTTTTTGCAAAATTATTGGATAAGCGGATGTGCCACTATTCCATATGAGAGTCCGTCAAAAGTAAATGACAAGGTTGAAAGCTAAACACCACATACTTCCTCATGAGCTATGAAACATAAACACAAATTAAGAAGCATTTTGAAGATTTTAAAGGTAGCGCATGAGAATTTACTTGGAATGGTTTGAAATGCCATTAATAGGTATTTATGGTGGACACTCTGGAATAACTTGGTTTTCATGTGTTTGGAGGCACGAGCAGCGTTCCCGCTCAGTACAAGTGAAGGCTAGCAAAAAGACTAGGGAGCGACAAATCAAGAGAGCGATGAATCGTCATAATCATGCTTGCGGCAAAATAAATTAACTGAGGCATAAAAGTGATACAAGAACTCTGAAGCAATGTAAATCATTGAGGCTTAATTGACTCTTGTTCAGTCATATGCATGCGTGAGCATGTGCCAAGTCGATATAAATGAATTATTCATAGGAGGATACCACAATGCCATACTTACTTATGAATAAAACAATGCAAGCAAACATCCATGACATGCTACTCATATTAATAAATTGGAGCTAATCATGAGAGATCATGAACTACTAGACTTTATTAAATAACATATACCTCACATGAACCAACTAAGCATGCTCACATGGATGAGTATATGTACAAAAATGAAAACAAATAGAGTTCATTCCAGCCTCTCACCACAATCAGATTGTCGTAGATCGTCATTATTGCCTTTTCACTTGTGTAGCTTGGATAATATGAAATGAAAACCACGCTCCAGCCACCAAAGACCATTGAACTCATAAAGAACTTTACAAACCAAAGAAAAACAGCAAATATTTTTGGTGTTTTCGAATTTGAGAACAAGAACAAAAGGAAACAAGCAAACAAAGCAAAATCTTTTTGGGTTTTCTTATAGCAAACTAGCAATAGCAAATAAAGCGAAACAAATGCAAGAAACCAAGATAAACAAATGATGAAGAGAAACAACAGAAATATTTTTGGTCTTTTTGCGTTTTGGGAAAGAAACAAAGTGAAAACAGGAAATAGCAAACTAAAAGAAACATAGAAAAGCGAGATGGCAGAAATCTGCCAAAACCTGACAGCAGTACAGAAATCGATTTTTACAAAAATCTTACGTTGCTCAGTTCGAAAAGTGTTCAACTAATGAAAGTTAGATAACAACCTGGGGAACATGCACAAAAATTTTCAACTCAAAATACTGTTCTGGCTGGGCACACGAATTTTTACGGTAACAGCCCAGAATCTGTTTTCAGGCAGCACTTCCCCAAATATCACCTTCCTCTCATTAGAAAACCACTCAAACAAACTAAACAAGTATATACAAGTATCCAGCAATCATAATATGCAAAGAATGAGTGATGCCGGTATACCTCCCCCAAGCTTAGGCTTTTGGCCTAAGTGGAGTTCAACCCCATCGAGGGTCCGGGTTCCACGCCGGTGGATCATATGTGGAGTAGTCATAATAAGGTACCGATGCGAGAAGAAAAGCGTGGGGGTTCCTCATACCCAGCTTGTGGATGCGAAGAGCTTGCTGCATCGGATGATGAGTCGAGGTGTTCCTCGACCTCATCCGTGTTGTCTCGTGCACGATGGCTTCCTCCTCGATGTATGCATTAACTGCACTTTCCGTGACTGACCAATTCCCCCTGAAATCAAGGTTAAACAGAGAAGGTGCAGGCAATCCTACTAATTTTTCAACTTTCTTAGTCCTTGTCCAAGTTTTCTTGTAAAATGTTATTCTATAAGATAGGTTCCCTAAATTAGACGAATTAGAAAGAAATTCATGCTTAATCATGGAAGCTACGTCAAGTTTCTCCATAGGGAGCGGAATATCAAGACTGTGAGGTCTCACATTATGCATAGCTAATAAACGAGAGGCGATGAGACCTCCACAAATTCCTCCCTTATCACGATTAGTGGCAAGTCTGTTGGCTATCAAAACTCCCAAGTTATAAGTCCTATTACCTTGTAATGCAGCGACTAGAAAGGCTAGATCCGGGATAGTTATTTTACCTCCAATCTTTCTTGCTAGAACGCACTTGGTAATGAAATAGGCGAAATAACGAATAGCTGGGAAATGAATACTACTGATTTTACCATCATTCCCTGAGAAACTCCTTCCATGACAAATCATCTCGAAGAGGTCCAAGAGCTCTTGCGGCGATCCTTTTATCTTCTCGCATGATCCCCATTGCGGCACTTTGATCGCTGCACAAAAATCACTGAATGGCAAGTTGACAGTTTTATTATAAATTTTGTACTGAACCATGGGGTTAGATCGTGACCAATTGAATTTAAAATCTTGCACTACTGACATAGTCAGTTTCACATATTGGCATGGTTCCCCGTCAACAAAATCATCCAATCCTGCACGAGAGATTAAATTTTGGACGTCCTGCAAAATCCCTGCATTTCTCATGAAATCCACACACGGATAGTAAGTGGGATATACTCCTTCTTCCCGGTGAACTCTCATGACCTGCGGCATCTCCAACTCATGTTGGTTGAGTTGGTACCTACCTCCTTCCATTTTCTGAAATTTTTAACAAACAATATAAAACTTGATTTGGTGACATACAATTGAGGGAAACTACCATAGGAACTTGCTAGAGTACTAATCATGCATCAAAACTAATTTCTACCAATTAGAACAAGCATGCAAGCTCACCAAACATGTTACCTACAGCAGCAAAATATTCAAGATATACTCAACCAAACAAAATTCTACTTGGATGGGTGGAGGAGTCACATACCAAGGAGCAAATGTGCCAAATTTCAGCAGGAAATCTGAGGCTGAGCAAAGAGATCGAGAAATCCGGAGTTCTTGAGCAAAAACGCAAGTGAGAGGAAATGTGTTCGAGTTTTTTTCGGGAGAGAGAAGGTGCTGGGAGGAAGAGATGGCAAAGTGGGGCAAGGAGGGGCCCACACCACATGGTGGCGCGGCCACCTCCTTGGCCGCGCCGGCCTGTGGTTTGGCGCCCTATGGTGCCCCACAGGTCATCCTCTGGTGCTCCCAGGTGCCTCGTCGAAAAATAGGACCAACGGTGTAATTTTCGCGAATTTTTGAAAACTTTGAAAAATGCACATTTTCTGGGTATTAAGTTTATTATTACTGGCCAGGAAAAAAATTGAAATCTCAAATCAACTAAGAAACTTTGCAAATTAAAAGTGCTACAGCAACTAAAGCAAGTGGAGAAAGAAAGAGATATTGTTTACCTCCTCTATGCATATAAAAGGTATTTGTTAACAAGGTTGATCAAGTCTTGCCACCAAATAAATTTTATATAGCATATGAAGAAACAAACCTCAAATCAATCATGTTACCTTGAATTGTATTGATATGGATCCAATCACAAGAGTTTGATATTCTTCTTTAGGCTCATATATAGGACAATCGATGGTTCCCACTTTGATAGTTCTCACATGAGAAATAGTATTAACTCCGCACGCTTTTTCAATCCTCTTGGGGAAATAGACGGTGTGTTCCTTGTCATCAACATTGAAAGTAACCTTTCCTTTATTGCAATCAATAACAGCCCCTGCGGTGTTAAGAAAAGGTCTCCCAAGAATAATAGACATATTATCATCTTCGAGGCATTTCCAACACAACAAAATCGGTTAATATCAAGCGAGTTATTAGTAACTTGAACAGGAACATCCTCACATATACCAACAGGAATAGCAAGTAGATTTATCAGCCATTTGCAAAGATATATCAGTAGGTATCAACTTATCTAAGTAAAGTCTCTTATAAAGAGAAAAAGGCATAACACTAACACCGGCTCCCAAATCACATAGAGCAGTTTTAACATAATTATTCTTAATAGAACAAGGAATAGTAGGTATACTGGGTCGCCCAACTTCTTTGGAACTTTGCCATTGAAAGAGTAATTAGCAAGCATAGTGGAAATTTCCTCATTGGGGATTTTCCTTTTGTTAGTAACAATATCTTTCATATACTTTGAATAAGGAGGCAATTTAATAGCATCGGTCAAAGGGATTTGCAAGAATAAAGGTTTCATCCAATCACAAAATTTATTATAGTGTTCTTCTTCCTTTGATTTTAATTTCTTAGCAGGAAAAGGCATTGGCTTTTGCACCCAAGGTTCTCTTTCATTACCATGTTTCTCAGCAATAAAATCTTCTTTAGTATACTTTTTATTTTTAGCATGCTTTTCAGGTTCTTTTTCAACCTCTTCTTTATCAGGAGTATCATTCTTATCATTATCTTCACTATTATCATGTTCATTACCACTTTCAGTTTCAGCATCAGAAATAGAAATACTATTAGGATCATTAACAGGTTCAGAGGATTCTACAACATTTTTATGTTTCTTCTTCTTTTTCTTAGAATGAGCTCTAGGTTTAGTTTGTTGAGAATCTTGTTCAATTCTTTTGGGATGCCCTTCAGGATATAGAGGATCCTGGGTAGAGACACCACCTCTAGTTGTTACTTCATAAGCATGTTTTTCTTTAGCATTATTTCCTAACAAGTCATTTTGCACTTTAGTGAGTTGATCAATTTGAGTTTGAATCATATGAAAATGTTTAACAAGCATCTTAACATCATTGGAGGTTCTCTCCACAATATCATGCAATTGACTAATAGCTTGAGAATTTTCCATTAGATGATTCTCTACTCTCATATTAAAATTTTCTTGCTTAACAATATAATTATCAAACTCATCTAAGCATTGCGCAGGAGGTTTTGAATACGGAATATCTTCCCTAGTAAAGCGTTGAAGGGAATTTACCTCAATCATGGTTGAAGGGGGAATTATCTCACATATATCTTCTATAGGAGGTAGATTCTTCACATCTTCGGATTTAATACCTTTCTCCTTGAGAGACTTCTTGGCTTCCCTCATATCTTCATCATTCAATTTAATTAAACCCCTCTTCTTCACTATTGGCGTTGGAGTTGGTTCAGGTGTATTCCAATCATCATAATTCCGGCCTATTTTAGCCAATAATTCTTCAGCGTCGTCTGGAGTCCTCTTCCTGAAAACACAACCAGCACAACTATCCAGGTATGCCCTAGACTCAATGGTTAGTCCACTATAAAATATATCAAGTAAATCATGCTTTTCTAAATCATGGTCAGGCAGAGCTCTAATAAGAGAGCAAAATCTTGCCCAAGCCTCGGGCAATTTCTCTTCATCTCCCCGATCAAAATTATAAACTCTCCGCAAGCGAGCATGTTGAGCACTAGCAGGGAAAGTATTTCCGAAAGAAAACAACAAGTAATTCTTTTGGACTTTTAATAGAACCAGGTGGCAAACTATTATACCAAGTTTTAGCGTCATCCTTTAATGAGAATGGAAAGATTTTAGCAACAAAGTAAGTACGCTTCTTAACATCATCAGAAAACAAGCTACTCAAAGTAGATAACTCAGTCATGTGTTCAACAGCGCTTTCTTTTTCAGTACCACAAAAAGGTGTTTTCTCAACAATAGCTATATGAGATAGGTCAAGAGAAAAATCATAATCTTTATCCCTAATGTTTATAGGAGATGTGGCAAATTTAGGATCAGGAGACAGTTTATATCTAACAGTATGTTCTGCAAGCAACTTTTTAATTTTTCTTGCATCGGTAGTAGCATGGCATTTTTCAATAAAATCATCATCAAGTTCCACATAATCTTCATCAAGATCATCACTAGAGTATTCAAGTTCAGGTGAATTAACGAGGTGTAGTAACATCAGGAGTTTCGAGTATTTTCAATTTGTCTAGACCTAGCAATTGTAGCATCTAGAAAAGTTCCCAATGAACCACTATCATCAAGCACAACAGAAATATTATCGAGTATTATGAGAGTTTTCAGATTCAGCAGAAGTACCGACATTTGAAGCATGTGGCGGTGAAACAAGTTTATCAATCACGGATGGTGAATCAAGAGCAGCGAGAGGTACTCGAGTTGTACCTTTTCTTGTAGTGGATGGTAATATGGCGACCTTAGTATCGCGAGGTTTACCCATGATGGAGAATTTGCGGCGAACAATATTAATCCAAGTGAACTTCCTAATAAAGCTATGCTCCCCGGCAACGGCGCCGGAAAATAGTCTTGATGACCCACAAGTATAGGGGATCGCAACGAGTCTTCGAGGGAAGTATTACCCAATTTATTGATTCGACACAAGGGGAGACAAAGAATACTTGAAAGCCTTAACAGCGGAGTTGTCAATTCAAGCTGCACTGGAAACAGACTTGCTCGCAAGAGTTTATCGGTAATGACGAGTTTTATAGCGAGTAGCGATAGTGAAATAACGATGAGCGAAGTAACAAAGACAGCAGTAGTGATTATAGTAAACAAGCAGGATTAAAATACGTAGGCACGGGGACGGATAACGGGCGTTGCATGGATGAGAGAAACTCATGTAACAATCATAGCGGGGCATTTGCGGATAATAATAAAACGGTATCCAAGTACTAATCAATCAATAGGCATGTGTTCCAATTATAGTCGTACGTGCTCGCAATGAGAAACTTGCACAACATCTTTTGTCCTACCAGCTCGGTGGCAGCTAGGGCCTCAAGGGAAACTACTTGGATATTAAGGTACTCCTTTTAATAGAGTACCGGAGCAAAGCATTAACACTCCGTGAACACATGTGATCCTCACATCACTGCCATTCCCTCCGGTTGTCCCGATTTCGTCACTTCGGGGCCATTGGTTCCGGACAGCGACATGTGTATACAACTTGCGAGTAAGATCATAAACAACGAATATCTTCATGAATCAATAACATGTTCAGATCTGAGATCATGGCACTCGGGCCCTAGTGACAAGCATTAAGCATAACAAGTTGCAACAATATCATAAAAGTACCATCTACGGACACTAGGCACTATGCCCTAACAATCTTATGCTATTACATGACCAATCTCATCCAATCCCTACCATCCCCTTCGGCCTACAGCGGGGGAATTACTCACACATGGATGGGGGAAACATTGTCTGGTTGATGGAGAGGCGTTGGCGGTGATGGCGGTGATGATCTCCTCCAATTCCCCGTCCGGCGGAGTGCCGGAACGGAGACTTCGGCTCCCGCGACGGAGTTTCGCGATGTGGCGGCGTTCGGAGGGTTTCCGGCGACTTCGACTTCTCCCCTGCGTTTTTAGGTCGAGGCGAATAATTAGTCCGAAGGGGGCGTCGGAGGCCGACCGAGGGGCCACACTACATGGCCGCGCGGGCCCCCCAGGCCGCGCCGCCATGTAGTGTGGGGCCCTCGTGCCTCCACTTCAATTGCCCTTCACGGCTCCGTCATTATTCCGGGAAAATAGGCCCTTTCGTCAAAATCCCGAGGTTTTCTCCGAAAGTTGGATTTACGCACAAAAACGAGACACCGGAACGATTCTGCGAAAACAGCGTTAGTCCGTGTTAGTTGCATCCAAAATACACAAATTAGAGGCAAAACAATAGCAAAAGTATTCGGGAAAGTAGATACGTTTTGGACGTATCAAACCCCCAGTACCGATAGCCACGATACGAAAAACCTTCCAGAGACGCCGCCGCCAATCCCATCTCGGGGGATTCAGGAGATCGCCTCCGGCACCCTGCCGGAGAGGGGAATCATCTCCCGGAGGACTCTTCACCGCCATGGTCGCCTCTGGAGTGATGAGTGAGTAGTTCACCCCTGGACTATGGGTCCATAGCAGTGGCTAGATGGTCGTCTTCTCCTTATGTGCTTCATTGTCGGATCTTGTGAGCTGCCTAACATGATCAAGATCATCTATCTGTAATGTTATATGTTGTGTTTGTCGGGATCCGATGGATAGAGAATACTATGTTATGTTGATTATCAATCTATTACCTATGTGTTGTTTATGATCTTGCATGCTCTCCGTTATTAGTAGAGGCTCTGGCCAAGTTTTTACTCTTAACTCCAAGAGGGAGTATTTATGCTCGATAGTGGGTTCATGCCTCCATTAAATCTGGGACAGATGACGAGAAAGTTCTAAGGTTGTGGATGTGCTATTGCCACTAGGGATAAAACATTGATGCTATGTCCGAGGATGTAGTTATTGATTACATTACGCACCATACTTAATGCAATTGTCCGTTGTTTGCAACTTAATACTGGAAGGGGTTCGGATGATAACCTCGAAGGTGGACTTTTTAGGCATAGATGCATGCTTGGATAGCGGTCTATGTACTTTGTCGTAATGCCCAATTAAATCTCACTATACTTATCATATCATGTATGTGCATTGTCATGCCCTCTCTATTTGTCAATTGCCCGATCGTAATTTGTTCACCCAACATGCTATTTATCTTATGGGAGAGACACCTCTAGTGAACTGTGGATCCCGGTCCTATTCTTTACATCGAGTACAATCTATCGCAATACTTGTTCTACTGTTTTCTCGCAAACAATCATCATCCACACTATACATCTAATCCTTTGTTACGAGCAAGCCGGTGAGATTGACAACCTCACTCGTTACGTTGGGGCAAAGTACTTTGGTTGTGTTGTGCAGGTTCCACGTTGGCGCCGGAATCCCTGGTGTTGCGCCGCACTACATCCCGCTGCCATCAACCTTCAACGTGCTTCTTGGCTCCTCCTGGTTCGATAAACCTTGGTTTCTTTCTGAGGGAAAACTTGCTACTGTGCGCATCATACCTTCCTCTTGGGGTTCCCAACGGACGTGTTAACTACGCGCAATCAAAGATGTGCATCAATGGAGCTTTCCCATCATGGTGTATGGGGGAGCATTCGTGAGTCTTCACGAAGCAACAATGATCAAGTGAGGCATTCCGGCTTGAATGGAGCTTGAGGAAGTTATCATCAAGATCAAGCGGGATGTGCAAGGCAAAGGTATGGCCTTGCTAGGTTTCCCTTTTACCGGTCTCAAGGTGGTTGTTGGGAGACCGGGTTATAGGATAGATAGCCTCACTATCAAGAGGGGCTTTCGGTTGGGTAACTTGATCACATCGTCTTAGGGAGCTCAACCCTTTGCATACTTTTCATATCCCTATTTCTTCTTGGTGTTTCTCTGTGTGAGGTTCTTGATCTTGTTGCTAGCTTTACAACAAGCCCAAGTTCATCGAAAACGGAATCCGCATGCATCTTCTACTGCATTTTCGAGTTTGGACGTCTTCACCGTTTCTTCACGGTGGGAGACTCCCTCTCTAGAATCATCTAAAAATATCCTGTGAGGAGTCTCCATCATTCCAACAAAATTGGTTTCATGTCAATCGGAGTTCGGGAGCATTTTCTATTTTGAAGAAAAGGAAAAGGTTTTGGCCTGAAGCAGTCCGGCCCACCGCCCGGCACCTAGTCCGGTTTGGGCCAGATGGTCCGGTTTGTGGCCCGGTCTGACCGGCCTGTGGACCGGCCTCCCCGGCGCGGACCGGCTCCTGCTCCGGTGACAACCGGGGACATGTTTTGTATGTCCCCGATCTGCCCCGTTCACGGCCCGGCGCCCCTGTCTGGTTTGGACCGGATGGTCCGGCCTGTGGCCCGATTGGACCGGCCTTTGGACTAGATGGCCCGGCCCCAGGCCCGGTTGACCGGCTTCCTCGACTGATGCTGAGTTGTTTTCCTCCCCAACGGTTATATTCCCTCCTAGACTATAAATAGGCCTTCTTCCACCTTGGGCTGGAAAAAAGTTCTTCCACTCTCTCTCCCCCATTGTTGACTTTGAAGAACTTGCCCTATCTCTTGATTCACCCCATGATTCTTGCTCATTCTTGAGGGATCTAAGAGAGAAGATCTAGATCTACAATCCCTACCAATCTATTTCTTCTATAAGTGAGGGGAACCCTTTGGATCTAGATCTTAGAGTCATGATGAGGACATCCCAACTACACCACTACCTCCGTCATTGATAAATGAAGATGAACCTGCTGTGAAGCTCAAGTCCAATGAAGTTCGGATTGGACCAATTACAAGGGCTCGTGCGAAGCTACTTAAACAACAGAGTGAACTTGTTTCTAAACGGTACTTTGATTGATGAGAACTTTATACTGCCTAAATCCTATTACTTATGTATCATCAGGTATCAAGAGGAGACGAGCGTCGCACAAGGAATAGAGGAGCAGCTGGACATGAAGACGGACGTCAAGATGGACGTGAAGCTGGACATGGAGTTGGACATGAAGATATCTCATGGTCGCGCGAGGGAGGAGCGGGAGGCATGCGCGGGAGGAGAAGACGACGTCCAGGCCGGTCCAGCACCCGGTCAGACCGGCCCCCAGACCGGCCAGCCCGGTCCTCGGCCCGGTTGACCGGTCGCCAACCGGATGGGATTTATCGTACCGGGCAAAAACCGGAAAGTTGCGAAGTTCCCGGTTGCCGCCCGGTTGACCGGACGCTAGACCGGCCGACCCGGTCCCTGGCCCGATTGACCGGATTCCAGACCGGATTCGTCCGAGTCTGTCTCGACCAGATCTATTCTGGGTCGGTTATTCTTGTATCTTTTCGACTAGAACTCGTCCCGGACACCTATATAAGTGCCCAGGACGCCCCTCTAGCTGCTTTAGACCACGTTTAAGATAAACCCTAGTTCTTAGTTGTTTGCTCTAGCAAAACTATTGAATCCCTACACCATATTGCTTGATATTGTGTAGATCCCGAAAAAGTCTTGTGTGGTCTCGTTGTTCCATTGGGAATTAGACGGTTGCAACTTACCGCTTCGTGGTCGGCGGCTACGTGCGCAAGTGTGTGGAGTTGCGAATATCTTGCAGGGTTGAGAGCTGTTGCATTGGCGACAGGGACCAATCGAGAGATCTCGTTGCGTCATACAAGTTATCCTTCACTTCATCGTCGTGTTTCTCCGCTGCTATCACCCCGTGATCATCATCACAACCGTTGAAAGGACACAGATGTCGCCTAGAGGGGGGGGGGTGAATAGGCGATTTAAAACTTTTACGAGATGGGCTTAACAAATGCGGAATTAAACTAGCGTTTACTTTGTCAAGCCCAAAACCTATATACTATGGTTCACCTTTGTGCACCAACAACTTATGCTAAGCAATACAATCAAGTATGTGATAGCAAGATATATATAACTTCAAGCACGATGGCTATCACAAGGTAAAGTGCATAAGTAAAGAGCTCGGGTATAGAGATAACCGAGGCACGCGGAAGACGATGATTTATCCCGGAGTTCACACTCTTGCGAGTGCTAATCTCCGGTGGAGAGGTGCGGTTGCTTAGTGCTCCCGAACGCCACAAGAGGCTCACCTTGAGGTGTGGTTGCTCGATGCACACCAACGCCACAAAGGCCTCACCCCAAGATGCGGTACTCACACCACACACCGAACGCCACGAAGGCGCCTCACCTAAATCTCCGGTGACCATCGCCACAAAGGCCTAGGTCACGGTTCCACTAAGGGATTTCCTTCGAGGCGGAAACCGGGCCTTACACAAAGGTTGGGGCACACATCCACAACTTAATTGGAGGCTCCCAACAAATCGCCACAAAGGCCTAGAATCCGTCTAGGGTTCCAAGAACCCAAGAGTAACAACCTTCTTGCTTTCACCACCACGAATCACCGTGGAGAACTCAAACCGATGCACCAAATGCAATGGCAAGAACACCACAAAGATGCTCAAGTCCTTCTCTCTCAAATTCCAACAAAGCTACAAAAGCTATTGGGGGAATAAGAGAGGAAGAACAAAAGAAGAACACAAAGTTCCCCAAGATCTAGATCCCAAAGATTCACTCACAAAGAGATGATTTGGTTTGGTCAAAGTGTGGATCTAGATCCCCTCAATCTTTCTCTCAAATAGATGCAAGAATCATGGGAAGGGGAGAGAGATCTCAAGCTTCAAAATGTCAACAACAATGGAGGAGAGAGGCTTGAGAGAGAGGAGGAAGAAGAAGAAGCAAGCCAAAGAGTGAGAGGAAAAGGGGCTTAAAAGGAGGGTGTATTATTTCTGCCCGTTGGGCTGCCAGACCAAGTCTTGGGCCAGAACTGGTGGACCCGCGCGTGAGCGAGCGCAAGAAGAAACAAGCCAGGGAAAAACCGGGAAGGATCGATGCTGGGCGGGCGCACGTGCGAGGGCGAGCCGCAGCGAGCTGACCGTCTCGTGCGGGGCCATCGAGGCGACGAGCGACGCGAGCGAGCGGCCGTGCGAGGCGAGCGACGCGAGCGGGGGCCAGGCGAGCGGGGCGCGAGGGGCTGCTGGGCAGCCCACGTGGGCGGGGCCCAGCGTGGGGCGGGAGCAGGCTGGGCGCGGGAGAGGCCGGAACCTCCGGCCTGGGCTGGGCGGTACCTCCGGCTTGGGCCGGCCGGAGCCTCCGGACCAGGTACCGGAAAAAGAAAAAAAGAGGGCCAGGGGGTTACTGAGAGCTGGGCTTGCTGAGCGGTAGAGAGCCCGGTAGCGCGGGCGGTAGTACCGGCCGTTTCCTTTTTTTTTTCTTTTAAACTTAAACTTAAAATGCAAATAACTTGAGATTGGAAAAACCAAATGAGACGAAACCAATTTTGTTGGAAAGAGGACGACAAGAGCTACCCCCACAAAAACTGGAAATATGGAAACTAGTGGGGGGTGATTTTATATGATTTTTAGAGTGAAAACCCCTCAATACAAGAAACCGATAAAACCACCCAACTCGAAAACGCAACAAGTGATATACGTGAAATCCGTTTTCGATGAACTAGAGCTTGTCATGAAAATAACCACAAGCTCTAAAACACCACATGGATAAGATCCAAATAACAACCAATAAATATGATGCAATGATGCAAAGGTTTGAGCTCTCTCCGAACGATACGATCGAGTTACTCACTCGAGAGCCCTCTTGATAGTACGGCAACTAAACTATAAACCGGTCTCCAACTACACTATGCGACCGGTGAGAAAGAAACCCTATCAAGAGCAAACCTTAACCTTGCGCGTTCCTCTTGAGCTTGATGAAGACGATCTTGATCACAACAAGATGAAACGCCTTTCTTGATTGTGCTTGCTTGATGAAGTCTTGTGGATTGCTCCCCCATAATCCACCATGGGAGAGCTTCTTCTTCGGCACATCTTCACATATCCATGATCACCATATGGATGGCAAGCTTCAAGCAAATGATCTCTTAGAGATGGCTCATCTTGAACTTGCACTTCATTTCTTCATTCTTCATCATGTTGATGTCTTGAAGTTAACTTTGAGGGCTCACTTCATCTTCATCTTTAAGACATACTTGATACTTGATATCCTTCATCAATTTCTTCGTAATGCAACCTTGAAGCCAACTTATGGTTCAAGCATTGCCTATGGACAACACCTACAAATATAACTCAATGCAAACATTAGTCCATAGGGATTGTCATTAATTACCAAAACCACACATGGGGGCTCCATGCACTTTCAACCGTTGCTTACTGAGAAGATCGGGCCACCCCTTATCATCTTGGTATCAGATTTCCAGTTTTCCTCGGTAAGCCATCCACAATCCACCCCATAGTTGAGTTGTGAGTGTTTCCTATCCAGAAAAAGCCATAAAAAGTTAGGGTTAGGGTTTGCCATAGCCTTAGATTGCACTAATTTCGAGTTTTAGTTGCTTTTCGTAGTTGTTTTTGCGTAGCTTTTTCTTTCCATCTAGTATTGTTAGGGTTTGTGTTTTCTCTATCATCTAGTTTATCATATTGTGTCAGTTTTTGTTACTCCGAGTCCACATAGCGTACAGTGTGCGTGTTCCCAACCATAGACACAGCCTTTCGATATAAAGTGACTAGGAACTTCCCCAGAAGAGACTAGTTTTACCGCTCGACAGGCTGCTCGTTAGGTTATCGGTGCTTTGCATATTTCTATTGGCCGTGTTATCAAGGAGTTGTGTCAGAAAATCAAAAAAAAAAAGAGAAAATTGAAAAGAAGCAAAAAGAGCTACATAGCTGCGTGTGTTATACAAAAAGAAAAAAAATCCAAAAAGAAAGGTGTCGTGCTAGTTGAATCAAGTGAAGGCCTAAGTTTACTTTACTGCACCCGTAGTTGAGCAATCTTGTGCATGTCTCGTTGAGCTTTGCTAGCGTTTCTCTTGTGCATTGCAACCTTTCCCACATATAGTTGCATTGCCCCATTATATCGCCTTGTGTGAGTATCATTGGTTGTCTACGGTCAGCGCTAGAGCTTGTTATTGGTGCAAATAGGTGGCCTACCTACAGCCCCACATATACCCTGCTTTGTCGTGTGATTTGTTCTTATACCCTTGATATTCGCTTCGCTACTTCCGTGCACTAGTTCTTACTACAAGTGGTAAGCAACACTAATTTACTTTGGAACGGTAAGCTCTCCTTTTCTTATCAGTTTTGAGTGAGTTGTGAGAGTACCACCATATATTTTTGATTTAGTGCACTAATCTACTAACGATGTCTGCTAGTGATCATAAACTTGTTAACCAGGAAAACAAGAGTGCTACCGATATCATCACATGGAGGGAGTATGAGGCTCTTCGTAATGAGATGCGACGTGAATTCCGCGCTCAGGACGATGTGCTTAATGGGAAGGTTGAAGAGATCTCCCAAAAGCTGGATGCTACTCATGTGACCGTCACTACAATGCAAGATCAAATGACGGATGTCCAACGCAGTCTTGCTGATTTGCGTTTGGCTGTTGAGAATTTGACCGCGCAACAACAACAAGAAGATGACGAAGATCCTGAGCTTCAAGATGACGCACACAATGCTCGTGATGCGCCACGTGGTCATCGTCCTCGTGGTTGGGTTCCACTTGGCCGCAATGGTCGTGGACAAGATGAGGAAGATGGGTTGGGTAAGCCCAAGTTTTCTATCCGCAAGTTTGAAGGAGGAGCTGATGTGGAAGAATACCTCACTTGGGAGCTCAAGATTGAGAAGTTGTGGAGCTTACATCCACATTATGCGAAGACCAGGAAGATCAAGCTTGCTTCTTCCGAATTTGATGGCTATGCTTTGCGTTGGTGGGATGCTTTTGTTCGTAATCGAGACGAGGATGGTGAGCAGCCTATACGCACATGGCGTGCCATGAAGGAGGCAATGACTTCTCGCTTTGTGCCTACAAATTACTTGCGGAATATATATGATAAGCTGACTCTTTTGAGACAAGGTGTGAAGGCTGTGGATGAATACTACATGGAGATGGAGATGCTTATGCAGCGTGGCCGTGTCCGTGAGTCTCTCGAGATGACAATGCAGCGTTTCCTCAACGGTTTGAAGTATGATATCAAAGGCATTGTTCGTCACTACAGCTACACCAATATGAATCAATTGTTACATCATGCACGAGAAGCTGAATCACAGTTGGGTGACGAAGCAAAGATCAAAGGTCGAGCTACAGGAGGTGGGCGTTTCACACCCCGCGCGGCACCATCTTCGGCGCCGGCGCCTTCGACGCGCTCCGCACCTTACTCTACGCCGCCTAGTAAGCCGGCCTCCAATGTGTCTAACACAAAGAAGTCCGATTCTGCTGCAAGTACGAGTGGTTCTAATGTGTCTACTACGCGTAACCGTGATATGGTTTGTCATACATGTGGTGGCAAGGGTCACTTCAAGAGAGATTGTCCTAACCGCAAAGTCATGATTATCAATGAGGACAATGAATACGAGACTGGAGATGATGTTGATCCTAATGCTCCAGAAGATGATGACTATGACAATGATGGTGAAGATGCATATTCGTCTGATGCTCGCACCATTGTTGTGTCGCAGCGTGCCCTTAATGTATTGCCTAGTGCAGCTACTCAGCGTTGCAATTTGTTTCAAATGAAGGCTTTAGTTGGTCCTGACAAGGCTTGCAAGGTTATTATTGATGGCGGGAGTTGCCGCAATTTAGCAAGCAAGGAGTTATGTACCAAGCTGAAGTTGAAGTATCTACCGCACCCGCATCCATACTATATTCGGTGGTTGAGCGACAATGGTGAGATGAAGGTAAACCACATGGTGCGTGTTGAGTTTGCTATTGGACCGTATAAGGATTGCATTGATTTTGATGTCGTTCCTATGACGGTGTGTCACCTACTATTGGGACGGCCTTGGCTCTATGACCGTTCTGTGCAACACAATGGCCGTGCTAATACATATCACTTGGAGTTCAAGGGCAAGAAAATTAATTTACAGCCTATGACACCACAACAAATTGTCAATGAGTCTCGTCAGAAAGTTGAAGTCAACTTGGAAGATGCTTCATTAGATAGGCGAGAGAATTGTAATGTTGTGAGTGATATAACGAAAAGTGAGAGAGTGAATTCCTTAGTCTCATTAGCCACCAAAGAAGACATGAGAGAATTTAGTGAGGATCCTACGGCCATGCTTCTTGTGCTTTTGTACGGGGTACGGTTTTGGTTTCTAACGACATGACCCCTCTTCCTCTTGGTGTTTCTGATGTTTTGCAGGAATTTGGCGACGTGTTTCCGGACGAGGTACCCGCAGGACTTCCACCATTGCGAGGTATTGAGCATCAAATCGACTTGATTCCCGGAGCTTCGCTACCCAATCGGGCACCATATAGAACGAACCCCGAAGAGACGAAGGAGATACAGAAGCAAGTACAAGAGCTACTCGACAAAGGTTATATCCGCATAAGCCTTAGTCCTTGTGATGTTCATGTTATTCTTGTTCCTAAGAAAGATGGTACATGGCGTATGTGTGTAGATTGTAGAGCGATAAACAACATTACTATTCGATATCGTCATCCTATTCCCCGTTTAGAGGATATGCTAGATGAATTGAGTGGTGCTGCTGTTTTCACTAAAATTTATTTGCGTAGTGGTTATCATCAAATTAGGATGAAAGAAGGGGATGAGTGGAAAACCGCCTTTAAAACAAAATTTGGTTTATATGAGTGGTTAGTAATGCCTTTTGGTTTAACTAATGCACCTAGCACTTTCATGAGACTCGATGAACCATGTTTTGCGTGATTTTATTGGCAAGTTTGTGGTTGTGTATTTTGATGACATATTAATCTACAGCCGCAATGAATCTGATCATATTATACATATTCGACATGTTTTGCAAGTGTTGCGTGATAGTAAACTCTATGGTAATCTTGAGAAGTGCACATTTTGCAAAGATAAGGTCATATTTCTGGGTTATGTTGTCTCTAAGCATGGAGTAGAAGTAGATGTGTCTAAAATTGAAGCTATTCAAAATTGGCCTACTCCCATGAATGTGAGTCAAGTAAGAAGTTTTCATGGTCTAGCTTGGGTTTTATCGCCGTTTTGTGCCCAATTTTTCTACTATTGTTGCACCTTTGAATGAATTGACTAAAAAGGGTGTTGCATTTGAGTGGGGCGTTGCCCAAGATCATGCTTTTGATGAACTGAAACGATTGTTAACTTCACGCACCGTTGCTTGCACTTCCTGATTTCAACAAGCAATTTGAGATTGAATGTGATGCTAGTGGAATTGGAATTGGTGGTGTGTTGATGCAAGAGGGTCGCCCAATTGCATATTTTCGAGAAACTTTACGGTGCTAAGTTGAACTATCCAATATATGATAAAGAATTGTATGCTTTAATTAGAGTTCTTGAGGTTTGGCAACATTATTTGTGGCCAAAAGAATTTATCATACATTCTCGATCATGAAGCTTTGAAATATCTGAAAGCCCAATCTACTTTGCATAGGCGTCTTGCTAAGTGGGTTGAGTTCATTGAGTCTTTTCCATACATTATTAAGCATAAGAAAGGAAAAGATAATATTGTTGCTGATGCTCTATCTCGGAAGACTATGCTATTAACCCATCTTGATGTTAAAATTCCTGGATTAAAGGTGTTATGTGATTTATATGCGACTGATCATGATTTTGCTGAACCGTACCGCTTGTGTGTTATGGGTAAAGCATGGGATAAGTATCACATACACGATGGGTTCTATTTTAGAGCTAACAAACTATGTGTTCCAGAATCGTCTGTGCGTTTGCTCTTATTGCAGGAATCACATGCTGGAGGTTTGATGGGTCACTTTGGGCGTGAGAAGACGCTACTCATGCTCGCTGATCATTTTTATTGGCCAAAGATGAGGCGGGATGTGGACAGGTATGTGAAGAGGTGCATTACTTGCAACAAGTCCAAGTCCAAGCTGAAGCCTCACGGTTTGTATACTCCGTTACCGGCACCTACTACACCTTGGGAAGATATTAGTATGGATTTTGTGTTGGGTTTGCCGCATACTAAAAGAGGCCATGATTCTATATTTGTGGTAGTGGACAAATTTTCTAAAATGTCACACTTTATTGCCTGCCACAAAAGGGACGATGCGTCGCATATTGCTAACCTGTTTTTCAGGGAGATTGTTCGACTACATGGAGTCCCGAAGACTATTGTGTCACGATCGTGATGTGAAGTTCATGAGCTACTTCGGAAGACACTTTGGGGAAAGCTAGGGACAAAGCTACTGTTCGGTACTACTTGTCATCCCCAAACTGATGGTCAAACCGAGGTGGTGAATCGAACCTTGTCACAACTCGCTGAGATCCATGATCAAGAAGAACTCTGAAGGAGTGGGAAGAATGTTTGCCGCATGTAGAGTTTGCTTACAACAGGGCGGTACATTCTACCACGGAAGTTGTGTCCTTTTGAGGTGGTGTATGGTTTCAAACCCATTACTCCACTTGACTTGTTGCCTTTGCCCATACATGAGAGAGTTAATATGGAGGCATCCAAGAGGGCAGATTTTGTGCGTAAGATCCATGTGAAGACTAAAGAGTTGATCGAGAAGAAAGGCCGGAGCAATGCCGCAAGGATGAACAAAAAGCGCAAAGAGATGTTGTTCAAGCCTAGTGATATGGTCCGGGTACATTTTCGCAAGGATAGGTTCCCGAAGCCGCGGAAGTCTAAGTTGAAGCCTCGTGGTGCTGGTCCTTACAAAGTTCTTGCCAAGATCAATGATAATGCATACTCGATAGATCTTCCAGTTGATGAGTTTGGTGTCAGTAATTCTTTCAATGTTGCTGATTTGACACCATATGACGGAGAAGACCTTGGAGCATCGAGGTCGACGCCTTTTGAAGGGGGGAGATGATGAGGACATCCCTACTACACCACTACCTCCGTCATTGATAAATGAAGATGAACCTGTTGTGAAGCTCAAGTCCAATGAAGTTCGGATTGGACCAATTACAAGGGCTCGTGCGAAGCTACTTAAACAACAGGTGAACTTGTTTCTAAACGGTACTTTGATTGATGAGAACTTTATACTGCCTAAATCCTATTACTTATGTATCATTAGGTATCAAGAGGAGACGAGCGTCGCACGAGGAGTAGAGGAGCAGTTGGACATGAAGACGGACGTCAAGATGGACGCGAAGCTGGACATGGAGCTGGACATGAAGATATCTCATGGTCGCGCGAGGGAGGAGCGGGAGGCATGCGCGAGAGGAGAAGACGACGTCCAGGCCGGTCCAGCACCCGGTCAGACCGGCCAGCCCGGTCCTCGGCCCGGTTGACCGGCCGCCAACCGGCCGCCAACCGGATGGGATTTATCGTACCGGGCAAAAACCGGAAAGTTGCGAAGTTCCCGGTTGCCGCCGGTTGACCGGACGCGCGGACCGGCCGACCGGTCCCTGGCCCGGTTGACCGGATTCCAGACCGGATTCGTCCGAGTCTGTCTCGACCAGATCTATTATGGGTCGGTTATTCTTGTATCTTTTCGACCAGAACTCGTCCCGGACACCTATATAAGTGCCCAGGACGCCCCTCTAGCTGCTTTAGACCACGTTTAAGATAAACCCTAGTTCTTAGTTGTTTGCTCTAGCAAAACTATTGAATCCCTACACCATATTGCTTGATATTGTGTAGATCCTGAAAAAGTCTTGTGTGATCTGCTGTTCCATTGGGAATTAGACGGTTGCAACTTACCGCTTCGTGGTCGGCGGCTACGTGCGCAAGTGTGTGGAGTTGCGAATATCTTGCAGGGTTGAGAGCTGTTGCATTGGCGATAGGGACCAATCGAGAGATCTCGTTGCGTCATACAAGTTATCCTTCACTTCATCGTCGTGTTTCTCCGCTGCTATCACCCCGTGATCATCATCACAACCGTTGCTTACTGAGAAGATCGGGCCACCCCTTATCAAGTCATTTGTTGATTTCCTCCTTTGTTCTTCCTCTCTAATCTCATCCTAGCATTTGTTGCTTTGGTGGGATTTGAGTGTGAATGATTTGAACATCTCTAGTGTTCTTGCTTTGCATCATTGCATAGTGTTGAGCTCTCCACCACGATTAGTTCGAGTGAGAGACCAGTGAGCTTGTTACTCTTGGAGGGTGACCTCCTAGTTGGCTTAGTTGGTGTCCCGGTGACCTCTTCGTGGAAGATTGTGAAGGGGCCCGGGCTTCTCCTTCGTGGAGCTTGTGAAGTGGTTGTGGAGCTTGCCATCTCCGGAGTGGAGGAAAAAGCTAGCCGTAAGGAAAGGCTATTCCTTCGTGGGATAGGCTCGGAGAATAGGGTGAGCCTTCGTGGCGTTGGGGAATCCTTCGTGGGACCTCCAACCCTCCAAACGTGACGTACCTTCTTGCAAAGGAAGGGAACACGGGAATATATCTCCGTCTCCGCGTGCCTCGGTCATTTCTATACCCGAGCTTACTTTGCTTGTGATAGCCATCGTGCTTGAAGTACATATATCTTGCTATCACTTGTGCTACATATATCTTGTGCCTATCTTGCTAAGCTCTAGTTGTTGTTGTTACACTTAGGTGAGCCTAGCATATTTAGGGTTTGTGCTTGTAAAATAAACGTTAGTTTAATTCCGCATTCTTACAAGCCAAATCCGTAAGAATTTTAAAACGCCTATTCACCCTCCCCCTCTAGGCGACATCTCGTCCTTTCACTTCCGTACTCGGTCGTGCGTACGGTGTCGATGAAGTCCTTCCTCTCCCCGTTCCAGCGGGCAGCGGAGGTGTGGTAGATCCCCTCGAAATCCCAGTAGCATGATACTTCTCAAACGTATCTATAATTTCTTATGTTCCATGCTAGTTTTATGACAATACTCACATGTTTTATATACACTTTATATCATTTTTATGCATTTTCCGGGACTAACCTATTAACAAGATGTCGAAGCGCCGGTTCTCGTTTTCTCGTTGTTTTTGGTTTCAGAAATTCTACACAGGAAATATTCTCGGAATTGGATCCCACGAAGACAGAAGTCAATATTTTGCCGAGACGGACCCAGAGAGCCAGAGAGGCGCCAGAGGGGGGCCAAGGGGCCCCCACACCATACCTGGACGCGGGCCCACCCTGGCCGCGCCACCTGGTGGGGAGGGCACCCTGGTGCCCCTCCGAGACCGTCCTTCCGCCTATATATTCTCCCCGTCGCGAAAACCCTAAAATATCCAGTCATATTCCACGAAGAGTTCCGTAGCCACCGCCATCGCGAAGACAAGTTTCGGGGGACAGAATCTCTGTTCCGGCATGCCGCCGGGACGGGGAATTGCCCCCGGAGTCATCTCCATCGACACCACCGCCATCTTCATCGCCGTTGTTGTCTCCCATGATGAGGAGGGAGTAGTTCTCCCCCGAGGCTGAGGGCTCTCACCGGTAGCTATGTGGTTCATCTCTCTCTCCCATGGTGTGATCTTTATGTGATCATGAGCTTTGTAATCTAGTTGAATATGTAGATGTTACTCTTGTCTATTATGCACTCTAGATGTTACTTTAATATGAATTCCGGAGTTACTCTCCACGGTGTGACAGTGACAGTGTGCGCATCGTGTGTGATTCCTTTATGACGTTGTGGAGCTTGTTTACTCCGGCTTGAGGTGTGCTCTTGTAGCCCTACACTATGAATGGTGTTTGTCATCCAACAAGAGAGTGTTTGAGAGTAGCATTTATTTATTCAATTATGTGATCATTGTTGAGAGTGTCCACTAGTGAAAGTATGATCCATAGGCCTTGTTTCTAAGCATTGAAACACCGTTTCCAACAAGTTCTGCTACATGTTCGCTTGCTGCCATTTTTATTTCAGATTGTAATTAGTACTTATAATCATCCATATTACTTGTATTTCACTATCTCTTCGCCGAACTAGTGCACCTATACATCTGACAAGTGTATTAGGTGTGTTGGGGACACAAGTTTAGGGGTTAGAGGGTAGATACATGATTTGTATGGTTTGAATATGTCTAGACCTTGTTTATCAACTGTAATGCTTACTATATGACATAACAATACTATGTGCTTTGGTTTTTCATTTTTCTGTTTTTATTTTTATTTTTTGCCCATTTGAATCTTGGTCAAATCCTAGGTTTGACCAAGATTTAGACAAGTTTAACACGTGAAAACGAATAAGTAAGCTTGATAATCCCATTTGTTGACTCATTTAACTAGTTAATCCCATTTGTTGACTCTCCGTTGACCATCCACTTGAGGTAAAGCTGAGTATATTGCACTAGCCGAT
The DNA here is from genome assembly GCF_022539505.1 of Lolium rigidum. NCBI lineage: Eukaryota > Viridiplantae > Streptophyta > Magnoliopsida > Poales > Poaceae > Lolium > Lolium rigidum. The sequence goes on along the minus strand of NC_061509.1, from coordinate 4,755,976 downwards.
ATCAGTACTCAAGGGGAAAACCGAGCACACAAAAAATGCTAAATTTCCAGGGTTAGACTCGAGTACGCGTGTTGCGGTGCAAAAGTGGAAGACGTGCAATTGTTGACGCGTAGACGCGGGTCGCGGTGCAGAAGTCGAAGACGTGCAATCGTGGACGCGTGTCGCGTTGCAGAAGCCCAAGACGTGCAGACGATCAATGGTGGACGCGTAGGACGCGGGTTGCATTAACCGCCCCTCGCCTTTATAGACGCCTCCTCGCACTCTCTCTCGTCACTCTCACTAGCTCATGCAACGCCTCCTCTCACGTCCCATCATCTTCTCCAAAGCAAAAAACCCTCTCCCTCTCTCGCCGGCGAGATGGACAAGGAGAATGCGAATCCCATCGTCCATGACGCCGTCGGCTCCAAGCGCGACGCCTCCCTCTTCGACGCCGTCCCCTCAACGGTCGTCGCCGCCGCCGGTGGCGGTCCGATCCCGCCGGGATGGGACCCCTATGAGGAGGTGCCGTACATCTCGCCTCCGAACCCCTACGACACCTGCATGGACGACTGATACGTCTCAAACGTATCTATAATGTCTTATGTTCCATGCTACTTTTATGATGATACTCACATGTTTTATACACATTATATGTCATTATTATGCATTTTCCGGCACTAACCTATTGACGAGATGCCGAAGAGCCAGTTGCTGTTTTCTGCTGTTTTTGGTTTCAGAAATCCTACAAAGGAAATATTCTCGGAATTGGACGAAATCAACGCACAGGGGCCTATTTTTCCACGAAGCTTCCAGAAGACCGAGGGAGATACGAAGTGGGGCCACGGGGCGCCGCCACACTAGGGCAGCGCGGCCTAGGGGGCCCGCGCGGCCCTAGCGTGTGGGGCCCCCGTGACTCCTCCGACTCCGCCCTTCCGCCTACTTAAAGCCTTCGTCGCGAATACCCCAGTACTGAGAGCCACGATACGGAAAACCTTCCGCAGACGCCGCCGCCGCCAATCCCATCTCGGAGGATTCAGGAGATCGCCTCCAGGCACCCTGCCGGAGAGGGGAATCATCTCCTGGAGGGCTCTTCATCGCCATGATCGCCTCCGGATCGATGTGTGAGTAGTTCACCCCTGGACTATGGGTCCATAGCGAGTAGCTAGATGGTTGTCTTCTCCTCATTGTGCTATCATGTTAGATCTTGTGAGCTGCCTATAATGATCAAGATCATCTATTTGTAATCCTACATGTTGTGTTTGTTGGGATCCGATGAATATTGAATACTATGTCAAGTTGATTATCAATCTATCATATATGTTGTTTATGTTCTTGCATGCTCTCCGTTGCTAGTAGAGGCTCGGCCAAGTTGATACTTGTGACTCCAAGAGGGAGTATTTATGCTCGATAGTGGGTTCATGCCTCCATTGAATCCGGGATAGTGACGAAAGTTCTAAGGTTGTGGATGTGATGTTGCCACTAGGGATAAAACATCGATGCTTTGTCTAAGGATATTTGTGTTGATTACATTACGCACCATACTTAATGCAATTGTCTCGTTGTTTGCAACTTAATATCGGAGGGGGTTCGGATGATAACCTCGAAGGTGGACTTTTAGGCATAGATGCATGCTGGATAGCGGTCTATACCTAAAAAGTCCACCTTCAGATTATCATCTGAACCCCTCAATATTAAGTACAAACAACAGACAGTGCATTAAAGTATGGTGCATGTGTAATCCCAGCACAAATATCACAAGAACAAAGCATCGATCCTAGTGGTGGCAACACACATCCACAACCTTAGAACTTTCTGTCACTGTCCCAGATTCCGAAAGGAGGCATAGACTATCGAAGCATAAATACTCCACTGGAGTCACAGTATCAACTTGGCCAAAACTCTACTAGCAACGGAAATACATCACAGAACATAAACAACATATATGATAGGTGATAATCAACTTGACATAGTATTGTATTCATCCGGATCAATAACAACATGTAAGTTACAAAATAGATGATCTTGATCATTATAAACAGCTCACAAGATCACAACATGATAGCAATGAGAGCCATCTAGCCCTGCTATGAACCCATGAGGTGGGGAGTGAACTACTCCGCACATCGATCAGGCGATCATGGCGAAGAATTCGGGATGATTCCCCCTCTCCGGCGGGTGCCGAGCGATCTCTAGATCCCCCGAGATGGAGACGGCGGCGGCTGGAAGGATTTTCCGTAATCGTGGCTCTCGGCTACTTTGGGGTATTCATGACGAAGAAAGCAGAAATCTCAGAGAGGCGAGGAAGAGAGCCGAGTCAGGAGGAGTCAGGGAGCCCCCACCGCAGGGCGTGTGGCCTGGGCGCCGGCCCCGCCCTCAATCAACAAGCCGGCGGCCGATAGCCCGCTAGAACAATCTTCCTGGTCTTGCAGATAGGCCCGCAGAAGATTGATTCGTCAATTCGAAATCTCGACAGCTAGGATTTCTGAAGCGAAAAAAGCGCCCCGGCGAGAAAAGCGCAAATCGAATAACCCCGACATCTCATCGAATAGGTTAGTCTTGATTTCAGGAAATGCATAATAATGACATATAATAATAATAAAACATGTGAAATATCATCATAAAAGTGGCATGGAACATAGAGAATTAGACCCGTTTGAGGCGTCTCGATCCATCGAGTGTCGTAGGCGGGAGAAGCGGACACCTCATAGAGGAGTCCCATCCCGGTTCGCCACGGCGGCGGCTGTGGCGTCCGAAGAGAAGGCTTGTCCGCGCAAACGGCAGCGTCTGGGCGTGGTTAGGCCTATCACTGTATCCCTCGCCCCGCCCAGGAGGAGAGGAGTTTTGCTTTGGAAGATGATGGGATGAGAGAAGGTGCGTGAGCTAGTAGTGGCGGAGAGAGGAGACGTCTATAAAGCGAGGGAGTGGATATGCAACTGCGTCATACGCGTCCACCCGTGGCTCGTACTGCCCCGTCTTGGGCCCCACACACACGCGCGTGCCAGCGTCCCGTTACGTCTCGCCGGCACTTCGCCCACCCGCGACCCGTCTGCTGGCGTCAGCGGTGCGCATCTCCCGCCTGCGCCGCAACTACGCGTACTCAGTCGGCATTTTTTGTGTGCTCGGTTTTCCCCCTTGAGTACTAATCTTGGCTGAGTACAACTATACTCGATTTTACACTCAAGTGGGCTAGCAGAGAGTCAACAAGTAGAGTTAACTAGTTAAATGATCAAATAAGGATTATCAAGCTTGCTTATTCGTTTTCACGTGTTAAGCTGTCTAAATCTTGGTCGAGCCTAGGATGACCAAGATTCAAATGGGCAAATTAAAGAAAAAAGACAGAAAATCTTGTTATGTCATATAGTAAGCATTGCAGTTGATAAACAGGTTCAAACCATACAAACCATGTATCTACCCTCTAACTAAACTGTGTCCCCAACACAGCGCTTGTGGTGTATAGATTACTGGACCGACGAAGAGATGAGAATACAAGTAATATGGATGATTATAAGTATAATTACAATCTGAGAAAAATGGCGTATATGGGTATGTAAGCGGGAATTTGTTGGAAACGATGTTTCATGCTTAGAAACAAGGCCTAGGAGATCATACTTTCACTAGTGGACACTCTCAGCAATGACATAGTTGGAATAAATAAATGCTACTCTCCAAACACTCTCTTGTTAAACACCATTCATGTAGGGCTACAAAGCACACCTCAAGCGGGTAAACAAACTCCACAACATCATAAAGGGGAAATCACACGATGCGCACCTTGGACATTTGTCACACCGTGGGAGGTAACTCCGGGTCTATTAAAATAACATCTAGAGTGCATAATAGACAAAATGTATCTACATATTCAACTAGATTACAAAGCTCATGATCACATAAAGTCACACCATGGCCCCCGAGAGATGAGAGCCACTAATGCCGGTAGAGCGACCCCTCGGGGGGAGAACTACTCCCTCCTCATCATGGGAAGCAGCTGAAGCGAGGATGAGAGATGGCGGTAGTGGGGATGACTCGGGGAGGCAGACTCAGCTCCCGTCCGGCGGCACATCTGACGTATCCCCAGGGCTGTAGCTCTTCGATAGCGCAGCATCTCTGGGGCTGCAATTCGTGGGATATGAATGGATATTTTATGGCCAGCGGCAGGGAAAAATATATGAGCGGAAGAAGCTCCGGAGGGTGCCAGGTGGCAGCGACAAAGTAACTCCAGTGTGTGTGAGGCCACCCACGTGCCTCTCTGGCCTCTGCTGTGGCTCTGCAGGCACGTCTCGGCAAATTACGTATTTCGTGGGATCGAGGCCAAATTCTTGTGTAGATTTAGAACAAAACAACAGGCAAGGCTGGCATCAGCACCATTTCATCTTCCCGGGAAAATACATAAAAAATGATATAAGTATTGTAAATATGTGAGTATTGTCATAAAACATAGACATAAGAAATTATGGGTACGTTGAGGCGGCTATCATGCCCTTTAAGTTAGAGGATCCTACACCTCTATTTTCCCAGATGAGGAGAGAGGACTTCGCTCGACACCCATCATGGGCAGATAGTAAACGAGAAGAATTGAATGGAACATTTTTAAAATTCTTCTTTAGTTTGGCTTTAGCAAATGGGAATAAACTGCGTTTATTTACAACACAAACCCTAAATATGCTAGGCTCACACAAGTAACAAGCAACAACTAGAGCTTAGCAAGATAGGCACAAGATATAGCACAAGTGATAGCTAGATATATGTACTATTCAGGCACGATAATAATATCACAAACAAAAATGCTCGAGGTATCAGCGAGGCAGAGGCAGAGGCTATCGCTGCAAAGTACGTGCGATCAGGGCAAGAGGTCGAGATTCCCAACGCCCTCACCCTATTCTCAGCCTATCCCCACGAAGGAATAGCCACTCATACGGCTAGCTTCCTCCACTCGAGGATGGCAAAGCTCAGCCCCTTCACAAACTCCACGAAGGAGCCGGGCCCCTTCCTGAAGAAGGTGCAGGACCCATAACTAAGCCAGGAGGTCACCTCAAGATAACAAATCACTTGATTTTCCTTCGAGTATCATGGTGGAAATAGCATATGCAATGATGCAAAGCAAGAACATAGGATGTTCAAATCATTCACACTAAAACAACAAATCTTTAGGATAGTGCAGAGGAAAGAACAAAGGAGAAATCAACAAATGACAGTAAGAAATTGGCGATCTTCGATGAAGCAGGTTGTGATGATGATCGCGAGGTGATATGGAAAGAAAATGCGATGATGAAGTGAAGGATGCTTGTATGGCATAGCGATTAACCCCTGTCGCCAATGTAGCTCAACCGCGCAAGATATTCGCAACTCCACACTAACGCCGCGTGACCCTGGCCCGGTAATGCAACCGTCAATTCCCACTGGAAAGCAATCACGACTTTTTCAGGATCTACACAATATCAAGCAATATGTGTAAGGAGTTCAATAGTTTTGCTAAGGCAAACAACAAAGAACTAGGGTTAGAAAACGATGATAAAACTAGAGGAAGCGATCTCGGAGCATATAGGTGTCGGGAACGAAGTTCTGAGCCGGCGAAAAGATGCAAACGACCGAGTGGAATCTGGACCGAGACGAACTCCGGACGAATCGAAATGCAGAGTCGATCAACCCGAGCCAGGAACAGCCGACGGTCTGAGCGTCCGTCCCGCCACAGTAGAGGAACCGCAACTTTCGGTTTTGCGTGCGATGTCCATCGATTGAAACGACGGTCAACGGGCCGGCGTTTGACTGGCCCGATCTCTAACAGGTCTTTGGACCCGGCACAGGCGTCGTCTTCGCGCGCTACCTCCGACTCTCCCTGCCAGCAGTGTGACTCCATGTCGACTCGCGTCCGGCGCGGCGATCCGCGGCCCAAGAAATGCTCTCTACTCCTAGAATGCGTCTTTCGTCTCCCTCTTACTTGATGATAAAAGTAATAGGATTTAGGCGATATAAAGTTCTCATCAATCAAGAAACCCGTTTAGAAACAAGTTCATGTTGTTTAAGCCCAGCCCCGGCGAGCCCCGCTGCGGCTTGAGCTTCGCGGCGATTCATCTTCATTTATCAATAGCGGAGGTAGTGGTGTGAAGTAGGGATCTCCTCCATCATCTCCCCGCACCCTTCAAAAATCGACCTCGGCGCTCAAAGTCTTCTCGAATCATATGAGTGTCAAATCGGCAGCATTGGAAAGGATGCGCGCCAAACTCATCGGAAGATCTATCGATAATGCGTATCGTGATCGCCCGGCGGCGCTGGCGAGGACCGGCGCCGCGGGCTTCAACTGGACTAAAAGCGACCGAACCTATCGCACTGGCGTTTCCTATCCGCCAGGCGAACAACATCTCTTTCGCTTTATTCATCCTTTGGCTGCTACGGCTTTCTTCTCGATCAATAACTGAGTCTTCACATGGATCTGCGCGTCTGCCTCTGGTGCATCATATTTCTCATGTATGGGCAAAAACAGCAAAATCAGAGTGGAGTAATGGGTTTGAAACACCATACACCACCTCAACACAGCCTCGTGGTAGAATATTGCCGCCTTTTGTTGTAAAGCAAACTCTGTGCGGCAAACTCTCTTCCGAGTTCTTCTTGATCATGGATCACGGCCGTGCCTGATTTTACCATCAGTTTAAGTGATATCTTTGGGCGACCAGCTTGTCCCAAGCTCCCAAAGTGTGTCGGAGTAATAACTTCACATCTGTAGTCTTGAGTTTCAATGTAGTCGAACAATTTCCACGAAAAGCAGTTAGCTATGCGGCACGTCGTAAACTTTGTGGCGGGCCCAATAAGTGACATTTTTAGAAATATGTCACTACCACAAATGCGCACCCAAAGCACAAGGCCCATGCCTAATATCTTCCCAAGGTGTAGTAGGTGCGGCTGCGAGTAATACAGAGCCGTGAACCGACTGGACTGATTGCAAAGCAATGCACCTCTTCATACACAGTCATCTGCCTCATCTGGCCAATAAGATGATCATCGAGAAGCAGAGTAAATACTCATGATCCAGGCTACTCCAGCATGTGATTCACTGCAATAAGGAAGCAAGCGCACGAGGCGATGCAGAACACATGGTTTGATTAATAAACCAAATTACATCGTGTATGTGATATATCCATGTACCTATAACACACACAAGCGGCTGCGGTACCCGGCAAAATCATGATCCAGTAAATCATATAAATCACATGGCACCCATACAATCATGAATTTGTACGAAGATATAGTTGTATAGTCTTATTAGGCGTAACGGCAGTGTATATTTTCCTTTCTTATGCCAATAATGTATGGAAAAGATAATGAATATTTGCCAACAGGCCTATCAAAGTAGATTACTCGGAAGAAAAAACTTCCATGATCAAGTATCGTCAATTCTTTGGCACAAGTAATGTGCCAAACATAAAAGACTCTATTAAAGCATGCAATTCTTTATCATAAATTGGACAATTCAACTTAGCGCAGAGAGTTTTCTCCGATAATACGGTGGGGCGACCTCTTGCACGATTCAATTCCACTGGCATCACATTCAATCTCCGCGCTTTGTTGAAATCTGTATTAACAATCGTTCGATTCTCAAGCAGCGTCTTAACGCGCCCGCTCCTGTCTGACACCCTTTTTAGTCAATTCATTCAAAGATGCGGCAATGTAAAACATAAGGCTTGACTCACCATGGGAGTAGGCCAATTTTTGAATGAAAATTTCAATTTTAGACACGTCTACTTCTACTCCATGCTTAAGAACAACATAACCAAGTAAGTATATCTTTGCAAAATGTGCGCTCTCAAGATTCCGCCAAATTTACTTATCGCAACACTTGCAAAACATGTCGAATATATGATGATCAGATTCGACTCAATAGATAATAATGTCATCAAAATACTATTACAAACTTGTAACAAAAATCAAAAACATGGTTCGCTCGATCTCATGAAGTGCTAAAATTGACAGATAAACCAAAAGACATTACTAACCACTCATATAAACCAAATTTTTGTTTTAAGGGGTTTTCCACTCATCTGCCTCTTCATCTAATTTGATGATAACCCTTCACATAAATCAATTTTAGTAAGCGGCGGCTACCACTTCAATTCATCTAGCATATCCTCTAAACGAGGGAATAGAGATATCTTATAGTAATGTTTAATAAACTCTACAATCTACGCGCGTCGCCGTAACCATCTGCTTAGGAACAAGTGTGTGCGGGTATGCAAGGACAATTATCGTCTAACTGCTTGTGTGTAAGCGCTTGTACTTTGCTACTGTATCTCCATAAATCTCTTCGAGGAGTTGCGTTCTATATGTTGCCCGATTGAATGTAGCTTTCGAGGAATCAAATCGGTGTACCCTTGTCAGAAATCATTTCGATAGAAGGCTGCGTCGCCAAATTCCTGCAAAAACAAGAAACACCGGAGAAGGAGAATAAATAGGTAGAAACATCTTACCCATAGCTACAAGCACATTTTTGTGTTTAGATCTCGCCAAAATTTTCTCGTAACGGTGGCTAATGAGACAAGGAATTCACTCTACTCCACTTTCGTTATATCACTCACAACATTACAATTCTCGCCTATCTAATGAGCATCTTCAGATTGACCGGCACCACGGCAATTTCCGATGACAATTTGTGGTGTCATAAATTTGTAAATTAATTTTCTTGCCCTTGAACTCAAGTGATATGTATTAATTTCTTGCCCGTCGGGAAGCCCATGGATTTCATCAAGTCCTCTAAATATAGTTAAGTTCTTCATCAAATATTTACATTTGATCTGCGAAGTGCCAACACTTGCCCATGTTTGAGGCTCCCGGAGCGCGCTAACGCGATCAAGAAAGAATTTCAAGTGACATCGTCGCTACACATGATCTCGACATGGATTTTTAAGCGCTAGCTATTTCTTCGGCGTCGGAGTGTGCTTGGAGTCTCTCGCCCAGTCTGACCTGTTTCAGGGCTATAGAGTGCCACGCCAGTGCCATTGTGAGTTGTATGTATGGGAGAGAACCGAGGCCCAACAAACAGCCCGAAAGAAGTGTCGACTGGGATCTCTGTAAATTTCGTTGGTTACGCAAATAAAAACTAGCCAGAATAAAATCAGGCAGAAATTATAGTGAGCTCATTCTGGCGGCTTTCTCGCAAGTATCTATGATCATATCTTTGGATTGCTAGCAACGCGTAAGGATCCTCCACCCAGAGGAGCCGAAGAAGACAGGTGCGTCGTGTGCTAATCTCCCGCTCCCGAGGTCTCGTCATTAAACTCTCTCCGAAACCCAAGTCTACAATGCATTGGGCATTGCGAGTGAGTCCTGTCGTGCTGCGACCATTGTGTTACGCGAGCGGTCATAGAAATGCGTCTAATAGTAGTGACACTTTTACCCGTCATAAGAACAACATCAAAATCAATGCAATCCTTATCTGATCAATAACAAACTCAACTGCGCACCATGTTCTTCATCTGCCGTATCAGCTCATTTCCCAGCGAATATAGCTATGAATCTTGATGTGGCGTCACTTCAGCGACTTGGCTATAATAGGCAGCCTCCATCATCAATGACATACAGCGCTGGCCGAGACAGCAAAAACATTCGTTTGAAACAAATTGTATTTGAGTAATACATTAAAGACATTTTGCGTCGTGGGAGAGCATCAGGCATGAGTCTCATCTTCACCATCGTGTCATAGTCATCTGCAGGCATTAAGATCAACATCATCTCGATCATGTCAGTGTCCTCATTTCTTGGGGCCCAAGACAATCTCTCACAGTGACCTGCCACCACATACATAACAAAATATATCATGATTCTGCAGGCAGACATTAAACACTAGTACTTCGCGAATCAGAGATTCTTATGTTAGACATTGCAAGCGGAGTAAGTAGATGCGGGAGCGTCGAAATATTGCCGCGCGGCTCCCTTTTTCTGACCTTTGTCTTTTGCTTAGGTAAATAATATGACAAACTCTGTGCATGACTAATTGATTCATATTGAGTAATGAACTAATGATGACATTGTCACAAATGTCACCATTAATGAGATTGAGAAAGCTTCATTAATAATCCTCGAAGACTGCGGCCACTTGTATAAGCATCTCCCATCACCATGTGACTAAATCCACGATCTTCACCTTAATCTCAGTGACTTATCATATTCCTTGTGTGTAGGCACAAGCGAAGTCATTGCCTCCGCAAATGGCTGCCGCCATGCGTATAGGCTGCGCCATCCTCGTCTCGATGCAACAAAAACGCTCCACCCAGCGCAAGCATGTGTGGGGCGCAGCAGTGGGTCTTGTAAGCTCCACCTTCTCAGTGCGAGCTCCCAGGTGAGGTATTCTTCCACATCAGCTCACTCCTTCAAACTTGGGGATATCTAGCTACTCGTGCTGTCCACGGCCGTGCTTGGCCAAATAGACCCAACCACGGGCGATGGCCGTAGCGCATCACGCGGCATTGTGTCGTCATCTTGAAAACTCGGGATCTGTGTCTTCTTTATTTATTGCAGATCAAATTATAACATTAATAAATCATGAAAACTAGTTGAACATCAAGATGTTTTGATCTTTGCATTGCTCAAATATTTGATCACGAAGTAGCATCCAGCTTTTTGAAGTCTCTTCAACTTATCCCATTAAGCACATCGTTGATCGTCTCAAATATCGATAATTCTTATGTTCACATATTGTGATGATACCTACATGTTTTATGCACTTTATGTCGCTGACCACGTGCATTCTTGGAACTAACCTATTAACAGATGCCGAAATGCGGTCGCTGTTTTGCTGTTTTTTGTTTTGAATCCCTAATGAAATATTCGAGTGGGCGATAAAGCCGGTGACATCTGCGGCAGGCAGGCAAGGCGAAAAACGAGGGGAAGCCAAACCACAGAGCATTTGCAACGTAGCGGTGAATTGTGAACCTCTTCTGGCTTGCCCTTCGGCCCGCCAGGAAAACCCCAAATTTTGCGATAAACTTGTCTTGAGCGCCTCGCCGCCGATCAGCCGAGATGCAGAGATAAAGCCTCGGCCGTTTGCCCGAAGAATCATCTCGGAGAGGACTCTACACCCGCCATGAATACCTGCGAGAGTGAGTAGTCTACCCCTCGGACTATCGGTCCATAAGCGATAGCTAGATGATATGTCTTTCCCGTTGAAAAATTATCATTATCAGTCTTGTGAACGCCTAACATCAAGATCATCTATATGTAATTCTATATGTTGCGCATTTGGGATTCCGGCTGGAATAGAGAATACTTATTATATTAAATTGTAAGTTATGCTTATGTGTTGTTTGTGATCTTGCATGCTCTCATGATAATGGATATACAGCCAAGTAGATAGCTTTAACTCAGAGGAATACTGCCGATAGTAGGTTCATGCTACATTAACACAAAGACGATGGCTTGAAAAGTTCTAAAATTGTGTTGTCTTTATTACTTACTAAAGATAAAAAACGTGCTAATAATCCTAAGGATGTAATTATTGATTATTCGTACCATACTTAATGCAATTATTATTTAGCTGCAATATCTTGGAAGGGCCGGATGATAACTGAAGTGGACTTTAGGCATAGATGATTGGATAGCGATCTATTAAAACAATCTTGATTAAAATCTCACTATTACTCATCATGATATATATGTGCATGTTCTCTGCTGCTGTCAATTGCTAAGCTACTCCACCCATTTAGATCTTATGGGAGGACACCTTCTAGTGAACTGGACGGTCAATTCTTCTTTGGCGAAATACAATCCTCTTTGCAATACTTTGTTTTTTTGCTGTTTTCTCACGCAGACAAATCATCATCCACCTGTCTGATTGTCTGTTACAACAAGCGGTGAGTTGACAACCTCCTTTCGTTAGACCCAAGTAGCCCCAGTTGTGTTGTCGCGAGTTGCGTTGGCGAGTCTGATGTTGCGCCGCTTGCCTCATATACATCAACCTTCAGCGTGCTTAACTTCCTCTGTGTGATAAACCTTTGACTAACTACGGTCTTTCAACGCTGTGGCATCATACAGGGTTGCTAGCAAGCATTGAAAATACCTACAGCGCCCGTTACGAGAAAGATCAGGAACTGCCTTTGCAAAGAAGTCTCCACTTCTCAATCTCTTTGCTTTGTTTTCGTCTTGCTTTATTTTATTTACTACTTTGTTTGCTGCACTAAATCAAAATACAAAAAATTAGTTGCTGGTTTTACTTTATTTATTATCTTGTTGCTATATCAAAAACACACGAAAATGATTAGTTGCTATATACTTTGCTTAATATCATGCATGTTTTTTATTTCACTAGTTAAGCATAATTGAAAACGGCAAAGAATATGAGAGACTCTTTATGAGCATCTTAATTAGGGCATGATGTGTTTGAAGAGAGAATTAAAAAACCCATGGAGCTTTATGCATATATCAGAATATTATGGATAGCGAACACCATTGTTGCTAATGCTATGGAAAATTCTAAGCTTGGGGGCTGAGCTCTGATGAGCGTAATCCTTTTTAAGCATTGAGGAAGAAAATTTTCTTTATGATAATACTATGCCTCACCTTGATGAGAATAATAATGATAGCTACTTTTCTTTAGTACTCCACTACAACTAATAAAATTGATTATAATGAGTAATTTTATGGGATTCATGACAAATGCTTTATGTGATAGTTATATTATTGATTTATGATGCTACTGAAAGTTATGAGAAGAGGAAAATATGGTTGTAGAAAATTTTCATGTTACTAAAATGCCTCTCCTCTTGAAATTTTGAAGCTATATTCTATCTTCTATGCTTATTTTGTTTCATGAGCTGTTTATTTACAAAATAGGAAAAAGAATGTTAGACTTTAAATTTGTTTTGAATGCTTTTTTGCTGTGTTACTATTTCTTGCAGTTACATCATTAAAACTCTTTAATTCATCTTATTAACAAAAGAAAGGGAACTCTTGGGGAGATGTATGTATTATTTTGCTTTACATTTTATATATTTTGTGTCTTGGAAGTTGTTTACTACTGTAGCAACCTCTCCTTATCTTAGTTTTTTGTTTTGTTGTGCAAGTTCAACTTCCGTTGATAGAAAAGTAAGTACTAGATTTGGATTACTGCGCAGTTGCGATTTCTTTGCTGTCACGAATCTGGGTC